>NC_054839.1:14653-247153 GCF_018345385.1 Vulpes lagopus | reverse complement strand
CTGAATGTCTCTGATCCGGGCTTAGTCCTGCACGCCCTCTGAGTCTCTCTGGTTCACACCTGGTCCTGCACACCCCCTGAGTCTGTCAGGCTCAGGCCTGCACACCCTCTGAATCCCCAATTTCCAGGCCTGGTCCTACATACCCTCTGAATCTTGTTTCACACAACATAATTCTGGTTTTGCTTTGTGATTCAGCCTGAGAGTCTTTTTATTTTAATATCATCATTGAACTTATTTCAGGGCATTAACTGAGTGTTAGAAAGGGCACAGTGAGACTTGGTTTTGTCTATGTATTTCACATTTTAGTGCATTTTTTTCTTGCTGTTCTTTTAAGCACATATAGAGTTCTGTGGTTTGCTCTGTGCATCTCTCTGTTTGGAAGAGTGATGTTTCTGTTTGGATATGTGTTTGGTCCATTTTCACTCTTCAGTTTGGTCCACACTGTTTTGCTATTGGTTTCGCTATTTCCTTTCTCTTTATTTTATAGTTTTCATTCTTACTTTATTCTTATGTGGATCCTGTGTTGATTTCTTTCTGATTATGACTCATCTTCAAGTATAATGAGTCCTCCCTGGATCAGATTTTTATGGGAAATTCAGTCTGGAAGTTGAACGGTGGAGACTAGGTTCAACTAGTCTGAATGAACTGACTAGGTTCAACTAGTCACTCAACTAGTGTGAGTGACTGACCTTGGCCCGCAGGCCAGCATGGGGCATTCACAGTGCCGTGTCCCTGTCTACCTTCCTCTGCATGGACTCTTCCTGGTGGCCTGAGTTCTGCTTCTCCATGCCCAGTGAGGCCCGATGCTTGTCCCCATCCCCTTAGGATGTAACACTTACTCTCAAGTGTTGTGACCACAGCGTTTCAGGATCTCCATCCTCCCTTGTCCTGCTTTTTCTGCCTCCCCATCTCGAGTGGTGTAGACTTTTCACTGTGTCTAGCTTTGGTGGAGATCAAATGTTTTCCTCTTTCTCCTTGTCTTCGTTTATTTTTGTTCTTGTAAGAGAGGGGGCAAAATGCCATGTGCAGTTTGCTGTTTTACTGCAGGACACCTCAGGTGTCTTCCAGCTGTGGGTCTGAAGCCTGTCTGGTTCCAGATCCTCACATGTGATCTAGTCTTTTCTTCCCAGGGCTTTCAGATGGGTTCCTTTTTCAAATGTCCTGAGACTCCCACTGGCCAGGTGGAGTCAGACCAGTATGGAAGAACAGGTAGAAACATCTGTAGTTTCCCAAGAACCTACACGGATGGAGAAATCTACGGACACAGAGGAGGACAATATAGCTGGACCACTGTTTATGAACAAAACCACTCAGTTCCCATCAGTTCACGCAGAGGTGCTCCTGGAGCCCGAGGAGACCCCCGAAGCAGCCTGCGGTGGCAGCCCGAAACCATCTACCCCTAAGGCTGTGACCCCACCCTCCTCACCATCTCCAGCAGCTGTCTCACAAGAGTTTGCTTATGTGCCAGCTGACCCAGCTCAGTTTGCTGCTCAGATGTTAGCCATAGCAGCAAGCAAAGCAGGACAACCACCACCATACTCTAACATGTGGACCCTTTATTGTCTAACTGATATGAATAAACAGAGTCGCCCATCACCGCCACCTGCACCTGGGCCTTTCCCCCAAACAACCCTCTATTTATCTAATCCTAAGGATCCCCAGTTTCTGCAGCAGCCACCGAAAGTTACTTCTCCAACTTACGTGATGATGGATGACAGCAAGAAGACCAGTGCCCCACCTTTTATTTTAGTAGGCTCGAATGTTCAGGAAGCTCAGGATTGGAAACCTCTTCCTGGACATGCTGTTGTTTCTCAGTCAGATGCCTTGAAGAGATACGCTGCAATACAAGTACCCATTGCTGTTCCTGCAGATCAGAAATTCCAGAAACATAGCCCAAACCCCCAGAATGTTAGTCCTCCTACAAGTGGACAAGATGTCCCCAGGCCACAAAGCCCAGTTTTTCTTTCTGTTGCATTCCCAGTAGAAGATGTAGCCAAAAAAGGTTCAGGATCTGGTGACAAATGTACTCCCTTTAGAAGTTACGGTATTGCTGGAGAAATAACCTTGACTACTGCCCCTGTTCGCAGAGGAGAAACTTAAAACTGATGCTAAAAACACCACCGTCTGAGTCAACATTCAAGGTGGAGTCTGCCACCCAAACGTACTTTGTCAATAAACTTCATGCAAGCATTAAAAAAAAAAAAAAAAAAAAAAGTGGCTCCGATGTGGCTCCTCACAGCCCGATTTCCTCAGCCTGGAGTGGGGGCAGACTCATGACTCACGTCTTCTCTCTGCTCTGGGAAATTCTCCTGCTATGTCTTAGTCACATAGTTTGCCCTGAAGCCCCAAGTCTCAGACACTTTACTCCTCAGCTGCGTGCTGATGACTCTGTCTCTCCTGGCTTAGCTCTCATCTGTATTTCTCATCTCTCTCTCATCTCATGTTCTGGAAGACTCCTTTGATCTTTGAACTCCTCTGTGACATTAAGTTCAGCAGTCATATTTTTAATTTCTTTCCTGTTCTCTACCTGTTTGTAAATAGCATCCTGTTCTTAGATTGTGGATATGCAATATGTTCTTGAATCTTTTTGAGGCTTTTAATGTAATTTTCTGTTGTTTTGTCTGTGGCTGTTTTCTCTAAGGTGAGGTGTCTTTGTGAAAATCCATTTCTGTCTTCTATGTCAGCGATTTTCTCCTGAAAGTCTGGGGATACTGAGATGCTCACATATGTTAAGAATCAGTGGTTTCTTCTAATGAGCTACTATGGGCTCTCCATAAACTTCTCTGAATGGGAAGGCAAGCTGGGAGCTCTGTGACTACAGACAGGGTTGTTGGTTATGCTTTATTCAGGATAATGAGTGAGGAGCCTGGCAGTAGGCTAGCAATTCCCCCTCCTTCCTAACCCTTGACATACACCAACCCAAGCCAAAATGAGGAAGATTTTACTCAGCAGCCCCAGACCCACACTAGAAGCTGTAGAGACTGATGATTTTAGGTCTTTGAAGAAGACCTCTTTGGTTGTCTGCAGGCTGGAAACCTGGCTTAGTGGGTGAGGGAAGAAGAGGGCAGGGGAGCATACTGCAGGTGCTGAAAGCTTGTGCATCACAATTACAGCCCACCTCTCAGAGCCAGTCTAGGGGTCCTTCAACAAGATGACACCCCTCCACTGCTTGAGCATAGGACAGTGCCCAAAACTTGGGGTCATTCTGCCACTTGAAGCACCCCCTACATAGTACTCCTAGGATCCTTCTTAAAATGTAGAAATAAAAATTGAGTCTATTACTCTCTTAAGAGCTTGGACAATGCTGAGTACAGAGGGCAAATTACTGCCTTGAGCCACACTCCTTGTAGGGTACTCTGTAGCAGGTTGTCTCTTTAAAACCACATTTATTCTATTGCTGACTCACTTCAATGCATCATTTTTTTATGATCCTCAATCATCTTTCCATTGTCCTATTGTTTGTTCATTATTTTCCAACTTGTGCAGAAATGCTCTGACACTGTTGATCCTCCGGACACTTTTGTCACCATTGACTGTGGTCCCTGGGGATGAAATGGTTTTCTAGCTAATGGTCAATCTCAGAAAGATAAGGCTAATGTACACATCGTGTACGCTGAAGGCCTCTGGTATAGTTTCATCTTGAATCCTTGTGTGTGTAGAGTTTGTAGGAGACCTCTAACTGCTTACACGATTCTACCACTCTGCTCTTGGATGCTCTGCAGGACACAGCACATTCCCATTGGCCACCCCTCTTTTTTCTTTCTTTCTTCCTTTCTTTTTTTCTATCTTCCTTTTTTGGTGATATTTCTTTTTTTTTTTTTTAATTCCAATATGGTTAACATACAACGTAATATAAGTTTCGGGTGTGCTATACAGTGATTTGACACTTTCATATATCACACAGTGTTCATCAGGACAAGTTATGGAAGCAGCACAGATATCCATTGACAGATGAATGAATAAAGAAGATGTGGTATTATAGATATAGTTATCTATAGTTATTATAGATAATGCAACAATAAATATGAGAATGCATGTATCCCTTTGAATTAGTGTTTTCAATTTCTTTGGGTAAAATAATATGCAGCACGGATGTAACTTGTTCCCATTGACCACCATTCTTCATGTTTTATCTTCCTGCATGCCATCTCATCTCTAGTTAAAAGAATGCTTTGTGGTGTGAGTAAAAAACCTTATGGCTTCACTAACATGCCAAATCTCTACGCTCAAAATGTGAAGAAAAGAAAAAACTGCATTCTGATGACATACTCCTAGCTGCATGTTTCACCCAGTGGCTCCATCAGATTGAGAACTGTGATGATTCATTGTGTAATTCACTGATATCTCTTAAAATTGGATATTATAACAAATTATTATTTCATGCTTATGAGCAAAATCATATATATTAGCCTGTTATTAACATTAATATTTAAGATACTAGCTATGGACTACTTGGAACTATGGTTTTCATAATTTCTATGAGTTCTAGGATATTTTCTTCAAACAAAAATTAAGCACAACACCAACATATTAGGTGCATTCAAGAAGAGCTGCTATGATTGTGTGCTATGATTATGTGCCCTCTGGACCTCATACTCTGGCTCATGCATCTCCCTTAGGGAACATCATTGTAGAGAAAACACATTAGGAATGAACCAAGAGCTCATTTCAAAAGTCTGTGTGTTAAGTAGACATCACTCGTGGAGAGACAACAATGGAATCCGTGGGAGCAGGAAGCATTTTCCAGATGGAGAGAAGCCGATCCAGGTTTGGTGGAGGCTGAAGCTGATATACTTTGGTCATGTTGGGAGGTGAAGGTAAGGCATCAATGGAAAAAAAAAATAGAATTAAAATCACAGAGAGAAATGAGCAGGGTCTTCCTAAGGCCTAGGAGGCCTGTGCAGGGGGACTCTGACATAATCTCCTCCGGCTTCAGGGTAAATTGGCATCTTTCCCACAGGGAAGCTAGTGACACAAGAGCCTGTCAGAGAACCTGCAGAGAGGTTGGGGATGGGATGGGAACAGGAATCTTTGGGTTTGGCAATGAGTAAGTAAAACTACGGAAATCTTAATTAGTGTGATCTCCATAAAGACTAAAGGCCAGGAACCTATTTGGAAAGGGTCCATTGAAAAAAAAAAAAAAAAAACAAGAAAGGGTCCATTGAGCATTAGTTGTCAGGAAGCTCACTCAGAAGAGGAAGCAGTTTATGGCAGCCGGTGAACCAGATGAAGGAACACCATGGCCCCTGACTAGCGCTGTCCCTTTACTCACTTTTCCCAGACTCACTTTGTTAGTAACATGCAGGAATGAAAACCCTCCACCTGCACTTCATTACCTCAAGGAAAACAATAGCTTAGCCCAGCTAAATGCCTGGTCAAATCTTCTGCCCAAAAAGAAATAGCAGATCCAAAATGGAGTCATTTGCCCCACAGACAGCAAACCAAGATTTAGATGCAGCTACAACTTCTCCCAGACCGTGACCTTGAGCCTATCCATCTGGAATTTCTACTACTGCTAGTGAAGCTGCCTGATAGACTCCCACCATTCCCCAAAGGCAGGTGACTTTGCCCGAAACAGTCCACCTTTTCCTAAAAACTTCCTTTGTCCTTTCTTCCTACCTATAAAAGCCCTCCATTTTGTACAGCTCCTTGGAAATCCTTTCCATTTAACAGATGGGATCCTGCCTGATTCATGACTCAAGGAGCCAAATAGATTTTCACATTTTTTCAGGTGGATTTCATTGTTTGACAGATTAGGTGGCAGTGGTGGGATCTGAAGCAAACTTCTGACAACACGTGGGGGCAAGAATCATGGGTGTGGTACCCATGAACCTGTCTTAAGTTTTCTGGCTCCTCTGCCATTTCAAAGGGCTGTGGATAAGTTCTTTTCAGCTCTGAGATCCACTGTCCTTGCAGGAAACTCCTCACCTAATTGTCTTTTCAGACCACAATTCCCAAGTGGTGGAAATTCCCAGCCTTTGACTCCTTTCCAAGATCCACATGAGAACGGATAGTGGTAGTCTGTAACTCCCCATTTATGCAGTTTCCCCATCCACAGCCCCATTGGCTGTTTGCTTGTTCAATCCTTCCCTACTCCAAGGCTCCACAGGAACCAATGGTAGGAACCACTGGGTCTTCCTATGACCAAGACACAGGATCATCTGCCAGTAAATGACAATACAAATACATGAAGGTTGCATATTTGCTTTCCTTGTTTTGTGTAGATAAAGGCTACTGCTAACAGGCATCTTGGAGGCCAAAAGACACAAAAATTGGTGGACCAACTCAAAGACCCCAAGTTAGGATAAGTTGGTTATGGAATGGGCTACACTGACATTAGGTCACTCTCCAAACTTAAGAATGTTTCCATGCAACAAGGTACACTAAAACACTACACAACTCTCAACCCAGTGGCACATCTCTTGTATGTATTTGTTTGGTTGCAAGAGGCCCAAGGGCTTAACTAAAAGAAATAGGATCTTTAAACTCTAAAAGAGGTAAGTACACCTTCTGGCACACTTGCTAATTTTATGCTTAAAAACTGTAGTCCTGGAAGCAAAAATATTTACAAAAATGTAAAATCTTATGAAAAACAACCTAGAATTACAATTGCCATTTTGAGGAGTGTTTTAGTTAGATAAGATCAATTAAGAAGTGCACTTGTAAGTAAAGATTCCCATATTAAACAAACAGAATGGGATATTTATTTTAGAAGTTTCTGAAAGGCTTTAAGATTCCCAAATAGCTTTATTGAAAGTGTCACTGCAAACGCCAGAACACCTGCACCCCGATGTTTCTAGCAGCAATGTCCACAATAGCCAAACTTTGGAAGGAGCCTCGGTGTCCATCGAAAGATGAATGGATAAAGAAGATGTGGTTTATGTATACAATGGAATATTACTCAGCCATTAGAAACGACAAATACCCACCATTTGCTTCGACGTGGATGGAACTGGAGGGTATTATGCTGAGTGAAGTAAGTCAATCGGAGAAGGACAAACATTATATGGTCTCATTCATTTAGGGAATATAAAAATTAATGAAAGGGAATAAAGGGAAAGGAGAGAAAATGAGTGAAAATATCAGTGAGGGTGACAAAACATGAGAGACACCTAACTCTGGGAAATGAACAAGGGGTAGTGGAAAGGGAGGTGGGAGGGGGGTTGGGGTGACTGGGTGATGGGCACTGAGGGGGACACTTGGTGGGATGAGCACTGGGTGTTATGCTATATGTTGGCAAATTGAACTCCAATTAAAAATAAATAAATAAATAAATCACTAAAAAAATAAAAGAAAGTGTCACTGCAAAAGACTAATGAAAAATAAAAGCCACTTTTGTACCTTTGACAACATTTAGACTTCCCCATTATACCCTCCTAGAGGTTCATCATCAAAAGCAGCCCAAAAATTGGTGTCTTATTTGCAACTGACTGAGACACCAGAAAAGAGATTGTCCTCAAAGGTTTTGTGTAAATCCTTCAACATGCACTCAAAAGCCTTCATATCTACCTTCAGAGGAGGTCTCCTACATGGGCCCCACCCAACCTCTGAGGGATTGTCTGATAAACTGCTGTGTTATTCTCTTAAACAATGAAGGGAAAGTAAAAATTAAAATTAATGAAAACCTTGCCAAATTCTGGTTGATACTGGAGTCTACAGAGGGGATCCTGGAAAAACAGAAGCTGGGTGAAGGTAAACATTTTTATCAGAGTCAGCTCTCCCAAATTTCTGTCTGTGGTACTCAGTTGAGAGAGAGAAATAAAATTTCACGTTATCCCTTCCTTATCAACTTTGGGTCCACTGGTTATTGATCCTTCCATCAGGGACAGTTGCTGCCTTCTTGCTTGTCTTGTTTTGTGTCCTAAGAACTTGGCTGGATTTCTATCTGGGATATACAGACTGTCAGTTCTACCTTTGGTCACCTTTAGGGGTGACTCTAGGTCTTGGGAAGGTAGTGACTTTTGCACCCTCTTTGAGGACACTTCTCAGTCCCATGGGTTGTTTAATGCTGCCAGAAGTATGTACAGTTTATCCCCCACTGAAACCTTACAAGCCATTTGAAAGAATTTAGTGACTCTATGATTAGCAATTTGGCCAAATTGGAAGCTGATATTCAGAGTGTGGTGGGAATTTTTTAAGGACTTTTCTCCTAGGCTAAATGTACCTGGAAAGAAAGGAAAACATTCCAACATAAATGGATGGGCATTTCAGACTTGATATCATGTAGGAGGTGGCCTGAAAAACAACTGTCCTTGTTTTACAAATGTAGTCTTTATAGAACCAAAAGTGTGGTTCTAAGACAATTCAAAGTCCACCAACATTTTTTACCAACCCCAAACCTCCGCTATGGATCTCAGAAGGGCTGTAAGCTTTGCAAAAATTCTGATCTTAAGAGCACCAAAGCAAACCTTCTAGAAGGTTCTTTCCCCATGCCTTTGAGATATCAATGTCCTGCCTGGCCTTCTCTGGGAACTCTTATATTCTCATCCAGGTCAATTCTTTAAAATATCAACTTTAGGGCAGCCCCGGTGGCGCAGCGGTTTGGCGCCTCCTGCAGCCCAGGGTGTGATCCTGGAGACCCGGGATGAGTCCCACATCGGGCTCCCTGCATGGAGCCTGCTTCTCCCTCTGCCTGTGTCTCTGCCTTTCTCTCTCTCTCTCTCTGAGTAAATAAATAAATCTTTAAAAAAAATAAAATAAAATAAAATAAAATATCAACTTTAGGGGCCCCTGGGGGCTCAGTCAGTGAAGCGTCTGCCTTCTGCTCAGGTCATGATCTCAGGGTCCTGGGATGGAGCCCCACATCAGACTCCCTGTTCAGTGGGGGAGTCTGTTTCTCCCTCTCCCTCTGCCCCTCCCCTCTGCTCATTCTCTCTCTCTCTCTCTTTTTCTCTCTCTCTCTCCCTCTCCTTTTGCCCCTCTCACCACTCAAGTGTCTTTCTCCCTCTCTCAAATAAATAAATAGAACCTTAAAAAACAGAATAATAAAATAAAATATAACTTCAGGGAGGTAATTCTCATCAGAAGAGAAACAAAAGGGGAGAAGACATTTGAAACTTTCATTCATGGCAGTAATTTGAGAACAAAAGCAGTGAGTCTCTGCTTATGTCTGTCCATAAGTTCATGCCTGTCTATGTATATGTATTATAGATGTGTGGTGTTTTCTGTCTCTGGATGATATTGCCAAAATTAATTTGTAAATGAGCTCTATTTAATTGGCTTAAAGAAAATTGAGCACTTATATAAGTTAAATTCTCATGAATGTGATAGAAACTAACCCAAATGAATTTCAGGGAAAATATTCTGTATTAATGCTATTATTTAAAAAGACTTTATAAATTATTTTTAAACAACTATTTAACTTTCTGTATTTGCCTGTGAAGTGTTTGTTATTTAAGGAAATATTTTTTCACAATGACCTATGATCCTACTTTACCAAGTGTTTTAAAACCTTTTGATATTTTTGGACACCTGGGTGACTCAATCGGTGAAGCCTCTGCCTTCAGCTCAGGTCATGATCCCAGGATCCTGGGATCAAGCTCTGTATCAGGCTCCCTGCTCAATGGGGAGTCTGCTTCTCCCTCTCCATGTGCCCCTCCCTCTGCTCCTGCTGTCTCTCTCTCTTTCTCTCTCTCTCAAAATAAACAAATGAAATATTTTTTAAGACTTTTAATATTTTTTATAAACTTCCCAAAATCCAATTCTAAATAAAATCTTTTTGACCTTGAACTATCTTTGGGTTTTTCAAAGGGTCCCTGAAACTTCTCAAAAGATTTGCTTTCCTCTTATGAAAAGGGAGATGTTGAACTAATTAGGCTTATTTAATATGTTAAGATATATGGGAAATATTGTCAAATAAGAAATAACCCTTCCTTATGTTGCATTTGTCTAGGTATAAAGTGTTCCAAAAACTGTGTGACATTCCTAGAGATCTGATACATCCTGATAATGTTATCAGTCATTATTCTGTTACTATCTTCAAATATGATATCTTCATCAAATATGATGATCTTCAAATATCCCCTTATTTCTGTGTGGCACAGAAATAACCAAATTTCCTTGTTAATTCCATTATAATGAATTCTCATCATATCATTCATAATGGACATTTTTTAGTCTTTTGTCATTTACAGAGTTATTATTTTACTCTGATGCTTTGCAAAAGTGTCCTTGCAAAAGTACTTCATCTGCAAGGAAATTAATGGAAAGGACTTTGAGAAGTACAGGCTTCTGACAAAACTTTAAGATCATAAAACTGAACTGGGTAAGAATTTCCTGAATTGACAGGAAAAACTGGATTCAAGTGGAACAGGTGTTAATAACATGGAACTAAGTGAACTGAAGAGGATGGTGACAACTTTCTATGAATTTTTATTGGAAACACTGCTGGTTCCTTAATGTTTTGTTTTCCAGTTTCTTAAAAAAGATTTTATTTATTTATTCATGAGAGACACAGAGAGGGGGGCAGAGACATAGGCAGAGCGAGAAGCAGGCTCCATGCAGGGAGCCTGATGTGGGACTTGATTCTGGGACAACAGGATCGCGCCCTGGGCTGCAGGCAGGCTCTAAACCGCTGAGCCACCCAGGGATTCCCATGTTTTTCCATATTTAAGGAAACTTTTTTCTCATAAGCTATTTATGTCTTACAGCAATTTGGTAAAGTACTCCTTTGTAAACAAAGATGAAACATTTCCTTTCTCTCCCTACCTAATTACTCCAGAATTCGGAAACTTTTAAGTATTTTTTTTCATGACACTATGTTACTATCATGCATAAGTTATTTGCAGAAGTTCAATAAGAATCCATCCTCCTTGTAATAGGAAACAATGGGAAATATTGGTTATATTACTAAGGCTTTGACTGATAGAAATTCACCCAAATGATAATTATTGTAGGCAAAATCTAACAGTGAGTCCTTGGCATGGCTTCCTGGCCTCAAGAAGTTTGTAAGAGTTCAATCTGAGGTTCCTTGTGAAAAGATCTAGCAAAGCAGTCTTAAAAAGAGCTTATATTATCAATTACTATTCTTAGTGCACTAATGTAAATAATCAGGACAAGTTTAATACAAATAAATTAGTTTAACTGGAATTATCTCTAGTAATAAATGAGCATAATTGTAGAGAGAAGAATTGATTGTTTTTGAGGTTTTGTTGTATAACCTGTGCACTAGACTGGGTCCTGAGTCTAAATCTACATGCTAACATTTTCATTTTCCTCCCATAGCTGACATCTATGGGGACTAGTTCTGCCCCAGACACTAGATCAAGGCTTCCCACTTGAACTGAACATGAAACCCTTCCTTCTTTTCTTTCTTTCCTTTACTCTGGGCTGGAAAGATAATGCCATCTTCCACCTCTCCTTAGCCACTGCTAAAGGCTTTTCAGATTGCTGGATTTGTCATTAGAAACTCTGATCTGTCCATTAACAGCCTCACCTTCAGAGGAGTGGTCTATGGCTGAATAGGATTTATCTTTATCCATAGTGATCATTGTTCTCCTTGGGTGGATGAATGCCTACTTGGCTAGTGCATAGCCTGGCAATGCCTCTTAGGTTATCTGACGGTGCCCCTAAGTGTTCACAAGCAGATGGGGACACCTCAGAGGTCCAATCCCCTGAATCTGCATTGTTGATTAGAAAGGATCTTCTAGAGGCTTTCACGATTCAGCATTCACTCCTTTGGCAGGTCCCTACTTCCCTAGTTGGGAGTAAATGTAAATGAAGCTATGATCAGGAACTTCTCCTTAATTCTTGAAAAGATTACTGACTGTGCTGTAAAGGCAAAAGCTGTCCCCCACCACCACCACTCCCACCCCACCCACCCGACCCTGCCAAAACCCTTAGACTCTCTGGCCCAGGTAGTTTTGATATGAGAATAGCCTGTGATTACCTTTCAGATGAACAAGGACACGTCTGTGCTGCAGCTACTACCACCTGCTGCACCTGGATGAACACATCTGAGGAAGTTGAAACTCCATTACAAAATCCCTGAGCAGGCCGCTGGACCTAAAAAGTGCCTCTTTTAAAGGGATCTTTCCTTGACTTTTTAAATTTTCATTGGCATGGGTCTTGGGAACCATGACTCTGGGGTGCACTCCAGATGTTTGGAATTACTCTGTGCAATCATAGTAATCTCCCTCACATGTTGTATTCTCTCAAAGGCTTTCTCTCTCTCTCTCTCTCTCTCTCTCTCTCTCTCAAAGGCTTTAGATGCATGTTCACAGCTGCTAACCACAAGCAAACAATCTCCCTGAGGCTGGAAGTTCAGAAAAAGAATGAAATGAATGGCAAACTTAGAAATGTGAGCCTGAGCTTGAAAGTTACAGGTGGTCAGTGACACTGAGGACCACAGAGCTGTCACTGAGAGTGGCGCTAGTGCCCTGAATTCTGACCACATCCTCAGTCAGATTGAGAGTAATTAAATAGAAAGAATTGCTAAAAATGAAACAGGTAGGTCCAAAATGGAGTCACTTGCCCCACTGACAGCAAACCAAGATTTTTTTCTTAAGATTTGTTTACTTATTTGAGAGAGAGAAAGAGAGAGAGCATGCGTGAGTACATGCACGAATGGGGGGAGGTGCAGAGGGAAAGAGAAAGAGTCTCCAGTGGACCTCACTGAGCATGGAGCTCAACACTGGGCTTGATCTCACAACCCCAAGATCAGGACCTGAGCTGAAATCAAAAGTCAGATGCCCAACCAACTGAGCCACCCAGGTGCCAGCAAACCAAGATTTAGATATAGTTTCAAGCTCTTGAACCCAACCCTCTGGAATTACCACTGGTGAGGCTGCCTGAAGACATCTACCATTCCCCAAAAGGAAGGTGACCTTAGCTGAAATAATCCTTTCTTTTCTTTGCAATAATGTCCTTGTCCCACTTCCAAATCATACAGTCCCCTGATTTCCTTTCCATGTGCTGGATGGTAGCTGCCAGATTCATGAGTCACTGAATAAAGCCAATTAAATCTTCAAATTCATCAAGTTGAATTTTGTTTTTTAATCTCTCCGCAGATTGGGGAAAGCATAAGGATAAAAGTTAAGAAGCTCAAATCCTAATAAGCCCAGGGCTAGGGAGCTATGTTCCCTGAAGCAGGCACCTCAACCCCCCCGAGACACAACTTCCTTACTGAAAACATGAGACCGGGCTCGGACTAGTACCCTCACTCTGTCCACGCTTTCTGACTACATTTTCCCCATTTCCAGATTGTTCTGATGACCAACCACTGCCACTGGCAGAAGCACTCCCTCCATGCTGGCAGAGGTGAATTCCAGTTGGTTGTAACAGGGAAGGGGGTGGAGGACCCTGCACTAAGCAGGTGCTGAGCATCCTCGGGGGAGGGATGGAGTGTGCCATCGGAACTCCACCCACCAGCATCTGATCCACATGGGGCCCTCTCCTTCCTGCCCCACTCACTGGCCCTTGTGAATTACTACTCCAAGTGATGCTCCTTTATGGTCTAAGGAATAATTAAAGAAGGTGAAGAAGCGTAGCCTAAGGAAGGGGTGAAGGGGGAGGGAAGCCACCTACGGCTGTCCAAACTTCCAAAAGTACAGTTTGTACAGCTTGTTACCCTGACTTCTGTGAATTTCCAATCTTCCCACCTCCTAGGCCTCTCATTTCTGCGCCGAGTCCGTGAATGCTTCCTCAGTTTGGCACATGGAAACCCACCTGCAGTTTGGTTTTGGGAACCTTGTAACTTTACGAGGACAGGACAGGTGTGGGGAGGAGCCACACACACCACGTGACTGTCCACCAGCTTCTCAGACAGCCCCTCAAACCCTCCATCCCCCTGCGCCAGCCCATCCCGGTGCCCTCTCACACGCCTTTCCCCAGTTTTCCTCTCTCGCTGCCTTTCTCAGGGGTATAGACCCTTGAGCCCCATTGCCCCTCTCTGCCGGCCTGGAACTAACAACACCAATTTATAGCACCCTCCTTTGCTTCACAAGGGAAAGGGAATCAATTGCTCTGATTCCAAGGGGACATTTTTGGTTGTCATTCTGGGAGGGAGGGGTGATGATGATAGGACAGAGAACGGAGTTCATTCAGCCCAAAATATCAACAGTGCTGAGGTCAACAAACCCTGAATCGGCCCATTTTTCTAGTTGCCTTGCTTGAAGCTCTTCCAATTCAGCAATAAGCAATCTTATTAAAATGTGAGGAGGGGTGGGGAGCACAACCCCCAACAGATGGCTCCCTACCCAAATGCTTGCTGGAAGTCACCATTCGCCAGGAAGAGCTGCGCCTGAGGGAAGGCTCCACGGACCCCAAGAGATGAAAGCCCCATTCACAGCTTCCTTCTGGTCACCTGAATGCAGCCAGGAGGGCAGCGCCCCACGGGATGACACCCCACGGGGATGACACCCCAGCAGAAGGCCAAGGCGCTTCTTTTGGCGCAGGAGAGGCCCCCCATCTCACAGACCATCTTCCTCCTAAATTGGAGGAGAGCCTACACTTTGGCTTTCAGTTGCATTTTCTCCTTTTTCTTGAAAAAAAGGTATGATATGTTGGCAAAAATACTCATGAACTGATTCCTTGTTTTTATGATGGAGAAAAGGGTGTAATTATTTCACAGTTGCAGGGACACTTGGTGGCTCAACTGTTGAACATCTCCTCTGGGTTTGGGCTGAGGCCACAATCTCAGGGTTGGGGGATCAGGATCCTCGATCAGCGGGGAGTCTGTTTCAGGGTTCTTTCTCTTCCTCTCCATCTGCCCCTCCCCCTACTCACTCTCTCTCTCCAAAACAATAAATACATCTTAAGAAAGAAATAACATGGCAGCAGGGAACAGTGAAGGAGAGAGCCTGAGGACATTACCCCACCCAGGGCTCCTCAAGTGCTTGGGGTGTCTGGAGGGTCCCCAGGACAGGGTCTTCTGGGCTCCGAGCCATGAGCTTGTGGCTCTGCGGGGCCCAGACCTGAGGGCAGCCAGTACTGCGGGTTCTCTACCAGGCTGGCTGCTCTGCTCACTCCTCTGTTCTGACCAACACCTTTTCCCGTCACCCTCGTCTCCAGGGAGTGACCCTCCCCTGCAGATGATAGACCCAAGGATCAGTAGCAAGTGATAAAAAGTAGCTGCTAGATAAACAATAAATTAGGGTGGAGACCCCGAGAGGACAGGGTGCTGTTGCAAACATGAGAGTCTCTGCAACACAGTCTCTAGAGCCGCCCCCCAGCCCTGTGTCCATCTGACCATGCAGGCACTGTGCCCTCGCCTTTTCCACGCTGGGAGTTGGGACCTCGGCTCCACTTCCCCAAACAGTCAGCTTTGCCTAGGTTTCTGAGCAAAAGATGACTAAAAACTCAGATCAGCTCTCCACTCAGCCTGATGTGGAAGAGGGCAAAGGAAGGATCCATCTTCCAGATGTTCTTGCCAGGAACACTCTGCAGCCCTGAAAGTTCACTCTGTTCAGTACTTTCTCGGTCTGTGCCCCCTCACTGCAGACACCCTGGCACAGCCAAACACCATACCCACAGTGTGGGGCTGGTGGAATAAAGATACTCTCCCTGGCCCCTTGGCCAGAGTATAGGAGAACCTAGGGACACACTGTGTGATGCTGGAGGCCGAGGAGAGGTTTGTTCACCTCACAGGAGAATCTCTAGGGAAATGAGGATGGACTTACCCTTATGTGAATTCTCTAAGCTCAGTGGATGAGAGTGGTGGCTGTAAATGGTGTGATCAAGGCCTAATATGCACATCAAATAGATTTTTAAAAAATTAACCACAGAAATATGATAAAATCCATTTTAAGTTAAAAATTACTTTATTCCCACCTGTAACAAGTCAGCTTTTCCAAGATCTCCTCTAGGCTGTGTGAACATTCCTGACTCTTACATATTGTTTTCTTTCTGCTTCCTTGTGTTTATTGTCTTTCTAGCCGTGCACATTAACGACTTGCCGGCTTGTTAGCACATGGATGGCCTCAGCCTCTGTGGACACAGAGTGACGCCAGCAGTGACACAGAGGACACTGAAATTTGTCATCACTGTGCGTAGCTTTTTCTCTCTGGTCTGATTCCCTGGGAGCATCCCCAGAGTAGGATTAAGAAACCTAAGTGAATCTTATCAGGACTAACACTGTGGAGATGTGATTTTGTAAGTAAGATTACAATCAGTTACCACCGTTACTGAAGGCCTGGTGATGACAACGCCCAAAAAATATATATCCAGTTCATTCTGAAAACACCTCCTGAAGGTCACAGAGACATCCCTGTCCTGACACTTAGAATTGCATTGCTTAATTTCCAAATATACAACATTCCTAGCTGCCTTTGTTGTGAAGCCCTAAGGCTCCATCCTACTGCTAACACCTGTGCGAAGGCCACCCTTTGAAACTTGTGGAGACTTGTTTATAGCTTATCATGTGGCTGAATTTTACAAATTTTGTAAATGTTCCTCCTGTACTGAGAATTTTTATGGTTTCAGTACCCTGCAGATATTTCCTATTTTGTCTACTCTTAATACAGTAAGTGTAGCTTTCCTGGGATTTTCAATGTCAGAGCTCTGTGCTGAGGTTTCTGCTGGTTCTAGTGGTGGGCATTCACTGTGCAAGACACTCCTGCCCCAGGGACACTGGAGAGTTTAAGGCCTTCGGGAGGGTGGGGGTCATCAATTTTCCTCTGCACCTGGAGAACCGGTCAGCCCAGGACTCCTAGCTAATCACTGTTGGAGGGTGTTTGGGCTGCAAAATGATGTGCATTTGGACTGCAGCAACTTTCCCCCATTTGTCCCCTGGTCTGCAGTAACTTGGCAGTTGCTTTCGGGGGAAGGTTTACTACTAAGACAATATCCAGGATTTTCTGTTGTTTTCACATGGAGGGGATAGATAGCCCCAGCCACTGAAAATAAGTATCCTGGTTCTTTGGTGAGAATTCTCCAGTGACCCACACTCAACAGAGGGCACTGGGAACACATTCATTTTTCTGTGAATCAATATTTGCCCTCCAGAAGCTGAATTAATCTGAAGTAATTTGAGATTGTTATTAAACTACTCTGTACTGTGGAATAAGAATGAAGCCTGTTGCTTTGTTTTGGTCTCAGTGCTCTTGTGGGAGGGCAAGGGAACATAGAAACCAAAGCGTGGACCTGAGCTTATAGTCACAAGACACATTCAAAGAATTACAAATATTAAGGATTTAATAAACATTTATTACTTCACAAATGCTTTATATTGTATATCATATACAATATAACAACCAATTGCACTAATAGCCTTCACATATTCAGGGAATCACCATTTCTTTTTTTTAAGATTTTATTTATTTATTCATGAGAGACACAGAAGAGAGGCAGAGACACAGGAAGAGGGAGAAGCAGGTTCCACGCAGGGAACCCAATGCAGGACTTGATCCCGGGACCCTGGGATCACGACCTGAGCCAAAGGCAGGTGCTCAACTGCTAAGCCACCCAGGGGTCCCAGGAATCACCATTTCAAGATATTTCTAATAAACCCAATATTTAAGTCAATATTGAGCCAAAACACTAAGGCTGGAGCTGAGTTCAGATAATAACACTAAGGTATTATCTGAATAATCAAATCAAAATAGGCTTTGCTGTCTATTTTGTGCAAAGTATAAATAGAAACCATATAATATTAAACATACAAACCTAACTCAATATTAAAAAATTCTTTTCTTAAAAATTCAAAAAATTGAAAGTATCATGGATTGGATCTCAGAACAGAAAAAGAATGTTAGTAGAAACTGACATTGACACTTATTATTAATTAAACTACAGGCTTTCCAATTTTCTCCTTTAATGAGTAATTCTGTGTTGCATATAAACCCTTGACAATGTTTCAGATTTTTTCCTCGGATAGTTTGCAAGGAGTTACTGGTTAACTGAAATTTCTGGTCCAATATTGTTAGGAATATGTTAAGAAACAGGGCGCCTGGGTGGCTCAGTTGGTTGAGCATCGGACTCTTGATTTTAGCTCAGGTCATGGTCTCCTGGTCTTGTAATTGGCTCCATGACCAGTGGGGTGTCTGCTTCAGGATTCTCTCTCTCCCTCTGTCCCTCCCTCCCCACCCCTGCCACACGCACCCGCATGCTCTCTCCCCCCTCCCTAAAATAAATATTTTTTAAAAGAGTATGTTAAGAACCAAACTTAGTTTGAGCCTGGATGGGTGGGTGTACCATGCAGCAGACAGTGATCTTTCTGGTTCAGTGTGGGGTATACCTAGTTGTTCCAGATCCTCTGCTGCGGGACCCCACAATCAAGTTAGATTAGATAAAAAATGTTAATTGAATGGTTAATCAGTTAAGAGTTAACATAGTGAGTGGGAAGAACAGGAGTAAGACTCTAACTTGAGATCACTTATTTGATAAGGTGCATCAATAACAGTGTGTGTATCATAACCACTATGAGTAGCCACATTGCTAAAAAAATAAAAAATAAATAAATAAAATAAATAAATAAATAAATAAATAAATAAAATAAATTTAAAAATAAATAAAAATAAATAAATAAATAAATAAATAAACAAAAATAAAGCCAAAAAAACCCCACCCAAAGAACCTTTATTTTTTTTTAAAGATTTTATTTATTTATTCATGATAGACACATAGAGAGAGGCAGAGACACAGGCAGAAGCAGGCTTCCCACAGGGAACCTGATGCAAGACTGGATCCCAGGACCCTGGAATCATGACCTGAGCCAAAGGCAGATTCTCAACCACTGAGCCACCCAGGCATCCCCCAAAGAACCTTTAAACGTCATTTTTTCTATCCAGCTTCTCCTCCTTGGCCCTCCATCTGTGGTCTATCACACAAGAATGAGCAAGCTGGACAAAACGATGCCTCCATTCCTCAGTTGACTGGCAGTGATGTTGAGCATTGCAGGATTTCTCAGCATGTATGGAAGACAAGCTTCAAGAAAAGAGAAAGAACCATATACAGCCAACCCCACAACATGAATAAAAAAAATCTCAGAGTACCAGTTGGGGATTCAATCATTATCATTAATACCATTATTTCATTAATGGCAGGGATTCCTGAACATCTATTGAATATTGGACTTGACCAATGACAATAACTGGATAAAGAAAATTAATTATTTTAGTAGAATTCCTCTGAATATAACATGTAGATTTTACAGGCTAAGAAACCTTAATGAAGCCTTATGTCTTAAAGTGCCAGCTATATTTTTCAGGCAGTAATTCTTACATCTATTTTGAAGAAATGTATATGCATGATTTTCTAAAGTTAATACATGTGAACTGAAATAAATTCATTTTGAAAAATCCAACTTTTAAACTGTTAATACACCAACAATTTTTCCAGCTGCAAAGTCATCTGCCAAACGTTTGAAGAGCATTGGAACCAGCTAAGTGCAGCATACATACTTCAGCCACCTAAAGCCAGACAGGAGAAAGTCATATTCTGATTTTATTCACATCTTATTTTTCCAAAGTCTGATTCAATTTAGGCTTGGCTAATTCTCTTTCAGACTGACAGCCACTGAATCATGCTCATATGGAGAACACAATTCTTCATAAAATGCCCCTTTTCTGCTCTGTTTTGTTTATTGACACATAGCTGAACAATGAACCTCTAATCACAAATTCTGCACCAGAATGTTTCTGTGATGGGTATGATGATGTCATGACAACTAGCAATCTGAAATGAAAATACTATTGCTATTTTGTCATTAGCCAATTCCTGTAATCATGTCATTTCTAAAATTATGCCTATGTTTCCGACAAAGATGAATAGCTCAATGGATATTCTAGTACTACCATCCCTTCATCTCTGTCACGGAAAACCCATCCCAACCAGATAAAAGCCACAGACAGAGGAATGGCTTCAAATGGCTAAAACTTTCTATACCTAATCCTCAAGTCAACTGGAAAAAAAATGAAGATCTGCCACCTAAGCTGCAAATAAAAATATTTGAAGTTGTCCAAATTATTGGACATGATTCAAATCATTGGATAATGATTCAAGGATAGGAGGGAAAGGGGATAGGTTCCAGAGGCAGGATCAGGGAGGGAGGAGAGAAGGAAAGCACAGCTAGGGAAGAAAGGAAGCAGGAAAAGAGGGAGAAAGAGAAGGGGAACATCAGCTAGGGAAGAAACTCCTTCCCTTCACAACTACGGTACAGGTGAGCAGTGGACATCAAAATGGCATCACTAAGCTACTTAAGTTCGCTGGAGAAAATACCCTTTAGAGTGGAAGGAGCTTCAATTCTCCTTTGTTGAGATATCCTCTTGCCCTTTTTTTTCTCCTTGGCTTGGAAGCCATGACAACTGTCAGCTGATCCAGCAAACACAACCCTCTGCCTTCTGCACCAGGCCACTAGTGGAAATGAGCAGCTGGTTTTGCTGTTTGAGATGCAGAGAGTCCCCAGGCCAGTTCTTCTCTGCGGCAAAGACTACCTGCAGCACACCTGGGAGAAAGCCTACCAGGATCACAGGAGAAAGGTAGGAAAGGTGGGTGCCAGCCCAGATGGCTCAGAGCAGGTACCAAAGCAGCACCCACGGAATGCCAGGGCTTTCCCTAGAAACCAAAAGCTAATTTTATTTTCAGAGATGGAATGGTTAAAATGATATTTCCTTAAAACGTTGGTCATATGTGGGGATCCTTGGGTGGCTCAGCGGTTTGGCACCTGCCTTCTGCCAGGGCGTGATCCTAGAGACCTGGGATCCAGTCCCATGTCAGACTCTCTGCATGGAGCCTGCTTCTCCCTCTGCCTGTGTCTCTGCCTCTCTCTCTCTCTCTCTCTCTCTTTCTCTCTCTCTCTCTCTGTGTCTCTCATGAATAAATAAATAAAATCTTAAAAAAAAAAACATTGGTCATATGTGTTGTCATACAATAAAAATTACATTAAATGGATTGTGATTCTCATGTGTCATATTTTAGGACTCTGAATCATGGCATGTTTACAAAGTACTTAATTTTTCCTAAATGACTTGAAATATCTTAGGACACAAAAATCTGAGGGACCCTCTTCCCTGTCAAAACAGTATATTCCAATGTGAACTAAAAGCCGACTTTTATCTCCACTTGGAGATATGCTATTATTTCCATTATTTGATGCAAATGTGGATATCATTTGAGAAGTTCACCTTGTGCTTTTGAAAGACCTGCTGTGATGGTCTTCTGCTGCTGGGACGTCAGTGGTGCTACCCACCCACCTGATGCTCAGCTGGTGCTGTCTTTCTGTGCCTGTGTTCCTCAAGCTTGAGAAATGCTCTTAAGAAGGGAATAACCTGAGAAGGGGGTGTTGCTCTGTGATACTCTGAAGGCATCTCCCCAGAGTGGGGGGACCCAAGTTTTCGGCAGGATACAAGTCCAGATGAGCCTTTCTACTGCCCCTGGGGTTCTACCTGCCTGGGTTGTGGTAACACCGTAGCCTCAGGGAAATCACACTTACTGCAAGGCTGCTCTGGTGCCCTCCCCAACATACCTGGGCCCGCCACCTGTGGCCCTCAGGACCGTCCCAGGGCTCACCCTCACTTCCTCAGACCTCCAGGCCTCCTACAATCTCCTGTGTGCCCATTACTCTCTGGTTCCTTGTTCTTCCGTCTCATGTCGCCACATGATTGAAGTAACATATTTATCTTGTCTTGTTTGTTTCCCCCATCTGGTGGGGGGGCGGGCGGTGGCTGCATCGTGCTGTTATGACATCATCAGCACATAGTGAGTCATACTTAGCAAATACTTGTTGGCAGTGAAGAACTGAAAGAGAGCTTATGGTAATAATACAAAATCAACTGGCATTGCCTCTTTGGATAACAGATAAGAAAGGAAATGCATGAGGGTTTCATTGTTCATGTGTGCATCCCAGGGACTAGACTCATCTCTCATAAGAGGTAGTGGTTGATAAACAGCCTCAGGTAAGTAAATAACTCTGCTCTGTGCCTAAGAAACTGTAAGATAAAGAAGATTTGCAATTGTCATTGTATGAAGCAGGAGCTGATGAAAGGGGAAGGTGGTGTGCCAGCATTTGGCCCCGGGCCCAGGTGTGGTTGTGGAGCATGAAATTCTGTTGCCCCAATGCGCCCTCCTCTGAGGTGTCTCAGGAGCACAGGGTTGCTGGGTGTAAGCACGGAGTGCTAAAACACCCTAACGTGGCGTGGCCAGCAGCGGAGGATGTGGGGCAGGGGAACCCATGCTCCCAGCATCAGGTGTTAAAGGGAGGGAATGATGTGAAGATGGGGAGCAAGTCTCAGATACAGTCAACTAAGAAAGCTGAAAGTGGGACCCCTGGGGGGCTCAGTGGTTGAGTGTCTGCCTTCTGCTCAGGGAGTGACCCCAGGGTCCTGGGATCAAGTCCCATGTCGGGCTCCCTGCATGGAGCCTGCTTCTCCCTCTGCTGGTGTCTCTGCCTCTCTCTGTGTGTCTCTCATGAATAAATAAATAAAATCTTAAAAAATAAAAGCTGAAAAGAAGGGAACTGTGGGTGTGGAATGGGGCACCTAGAGCCAGAGGGGCCGTTCCCAGCGGGGCTGGTGCCAGGAGTCTTGGCAGGCGTTTGCTGGAGGGGATAGATCAGGACAGAATGGAGGGTTCAGGTAGCTGGTGTGGAACTCACTGTGGAAAGACAAGGCTGCGGTCCAGATGGCGAAGGCCCCAGTGACTGAGGGAAACACGGGTTAGTGATAGGAAGGAGAGGAGAAGAGAGGATGGGGCATGGTGGCCACACTGCCCTTCTAGAGGCAGCAGCAAGAACCAACGTCAAATGGCACCTGCTGGCACCAACACTTGGCTTAAAGCAAATGCTTCTTCCATATTAAGAGTAAGGGGCATTAGCTCTTTAGAGTTACTTAATTTCTTACTACTTGGCTGAGAGTCCTTGGGAACACATAGGACTCTGATACAATAGAAGGGAGAAAAGGATTTGCAGGTGAGTGCTGTGCCCACAGCATCTCTTGAGCGAGTGCTGTCCTCAGTCTGGCGTCCCAACAGGACTTCATCTCTTACAGCCTGAACAACTAGTCATGCTTTAAAATAAAATTTAAATGACCTTAATAAAATAGAAATCACTGCTGATATTTCCCTAACATAATGAGATATAAATATCTCAGTCCTAAGAGTACTCAAGTAACAGTGAAACACTAAAGGTATTCCCTGTAAAGTCAGAAATAGGACAAGGATGCCTACTATCTCATATACTCTTTTGAATTGTGTTGGAGGTATTAGGAAGCAGACAAGACAAATCCATTAGGCATGAAAATGTAATGAAGTAGGTAATGGTTTTTTTTTTCTATTTGTGGATGAAATGATTAAATATCTAAAGAACCCAGAAGAATCAATGGAAAAGCAAATATAAATTGGGAAAAATAATTGCAACTTATATCACAAAGGGTTAATATCCTTATCTATAAAGAACTTCTAAAAAGAAAAAGAAAAATGCACACCACCTCACATGAAGATGGGCAAGAAGTATGAACAAGAGTTCAAAGAAAAAGAATTGCAAACAGCTCTTAACCTGTAAAAAAGTCAGTTCACTTCACTTGGAGAAATGCAAATTAAATCTACACTGTAATATCATTTCTCAACTAACAAGTTGGCAAAAATCCCCCAAATTGTTGCCAGTGCACACATAGTTAGCCTTTAATCCAGAACTACCCATTCCAAAGGCACGCTGGCAAAGAAAAGAAATTGCAAAAGATACTAACTCCAGCAGTATCTGTAATAGCAAAATCGAAGCTAGCCCAAATGTCCATCAAAAGCAAGTTGGGTGAATAAGTTAGGATGGTTCTACATGACGGTATAATATGCGATACAAAAAAGAACAGGAAACTCTGTGTGCTACTATAAAATTAGCCTAGAATGCATTGTGAAACGGAAAAGGCAACGTGAAGAAAAATGTGTAAAATACACTGCATTTGTCTAATAAAGTGCCAAGAGTCCTGGGAAATGGGCATCCTGTCCGGGCAGGAATGACAGCTGCAGACTGTGGCAGGGTAAGCATGAGCTATGTCAATGGATGGCCAGCCCTCTGCTTCAGCCACCACCTTCTTTAAAAAGTCTTGTGAAAAAAAAAATAAAAAATAAAAAAAAAATAAAAAGTCTTGTGATTCCTGTGTTACTATGGATGCGAGTATGTGGGTGTATCTTTCCAGAAACTTTTAGGAAGGACCTCCTCTTTACTACTGATGTTCTGACATTTTATGATGACATACTTTCATGTGAATCTCTTTGAGTTCATCCTGATGGATTCTTTCATTTTAGAGACCTTGGAAATTCTATCCCTTACACTTTCTTTTTTTTTTTTTTAAGATTTTATTTATTCATGAGAGACACATAGAGAGATGCAGAGACACAGGCAGAGGGAGAAGCAGGCTTCTTGAGGGGAGCCCAATGCAGGACTCCATCCCAGGACTCCAGGATCATGCCCTGGGCCGAAGGCAGACGCTCAACTGCTGAGCCACCCAGATGTTCCCCCTTTCACTTTCTAGAAACCCTACAAGTTATATGTCTGAGAACCAATATTGAGCCTTTAGTTTCCTTTTATTTTCTCGTCTGCTGCCCATCTCTCTATTTCTGGCTCACTTTTGGGAGGTTTCTTGGTTTTATCCTCAGCTCCTTAATTCAATTTATTTCAGCGTTAATTTTCAAGGACTATTATCAGTAATTACTCTCTTTTCCTAGAATACCCTTCTTGTTTTAGGGATGCAGCATCTCTTTTGTCTCTCCAAGATTGTTACTTAAAGTTTACTTGATATTTTCCTCTGTTCCTTTCATCGTCTCTGTCTCTTCAAGGTCCCCTGTTTGGTTTCTTCATTTCTCACTTTCGTGTTGGAACTATCTGTCCAGTGTCTGGAAGATGAAGTACTAGAAATTGACTTGAGGCTCTGCATGCTCTGGTTAGTCCAGTTTTGTGGACTCCCCATGTTTGGGCATGGGGTCTTTGGAGCAGTGATCTTCACGGAAATCTGCCTAGAGAACCTGACTTTTTAGGCACTGAGCCAGGAGGAGCCCTGAACCCCTCCTCCCCCCCAGCCACACACACACACTGTGCCCTCAGCCAGAGTCTTCCACACTCATATCTCCAGAGGCAAGGAAGACAACTGCAGGCATTCCCTGCTTCTTGCAAAGACTCAACCAGGCCCCAGCTCTGGGCCTCGCCAGGCACTGTGGTTGCTGGTATCTCTCAGTGCTGAGCATCTTAGTGGTTCTTTGAGGTGAACCCTGTCATTCTCTGTCTCCCCTCAGCTGCTCTCTCTGACACCCACATCAAACACTCCAGACTTTCCCCCAAGATCGACATCTGTTGGTGATTGTGCCCGAACTAGTCTGTACTATGATGGTTATAAAATGGCAATGTTTCAATGTCTTCACCCCCTCCACATTTAGCAACTGTTAGGAAGAGTATCTTCTCCTCTATATTTAGTGTGTATAATAGATGAGAGGGAGCTTCTCGGAAGACAGTATGTTCAAAAGACCTTGGTCAAAAGTAAGTGCTATAATATGGCAAATTAGTGTCATATTTTTAATAACTATAATTAGTCTGAAATTTTTATCTGCAGCCCAAACTAACTTGCTATGGATAGTTACACACAGTCACCCAACACAGGATTTACTGGCTACCCCTCCAAACTGTTCACCACCTCTCTTCATGTCTTGCTGTCACCAGGCATCAAAACCGCAAGCCTCAGACCTTTCTTCATCACTTCTTTCTCCCTCACCTCCACCCCCACAGACATGTGCTTCCAGGAGGTCTGTCTCCTATGGACCCTTCTCCCACCATCACTGGCATGCCTCTGCTCACCATCCCACAGCCCTAAGTGACTGGCCACCCCACCTCTGGTCTTCTTTTCCTCCACACATGGTAACAGTGGGCCTTCAGGTCACGTACATGGTTGTGTTACTCCCTTGTCTTTGTTCTTTAGTCTTCCCTCATATTAGGGGCCAAGTGTCAATTCCTAAGTGTGCCGTCCAACCTTCCCACCATCTAACCCTTTAGCCCTGTCCTGGCTCTCTGCACGTGAGCTCTGCTCCACCACTGCATGGCTCTGCGGATTTAATTCCCAGAGTGAGCAATGCTCACATTATCATTTCAGACAGACTCAGTTGGTGGGGTTTCCCAACATTGTCTCATGCAGATTATCGGCTAAGAGGACCAAGTAGCTGGTGGTCTAAAAGCAAGTATCTAGAGTATTGGGGGGGGGTCCCTTTTATTGCAGATGGTAATACATACGGCCCTCATGCATTTACTCCATCATATTTTAAAACATAAATTTTCTTACAACCATCTATACTCATTCCTGGTGCCATAGCCCAGAAGCTGCCCAATCTGAGTTCATGTTAGTTACCTGCTAACAACGTGCCTGGGGTCACACTGCCTCTCTGCACTGCAGATCCAAGACGCCCAGCCTCTCGTGGACACCAGCGCCCCTCTGAGCCTCAGTCACCTCCACCTGAAATTCAAGAAGCTGAAGGTAAGCTTCATTCTACTTCTCAGTTACTGGTGTAGCTAACAAGAAAACATCAGCTAGGGCAGCCCAGGTGGCTCAGCGGTTTAGTGGCGCCTTCAGCCCAGGGCCTGATCCTGGATACCCGGGATCGAGTCCCACATCGGGCTCCCTGCATGGAGCCTGCTTCTCCCTCTGCCTGTGTCTCTGCCTCTCTCTCTCTCTCTCTCTCTAATAAATAAATTAAAAAGCTTAAAAAAAAATCAGCTCAGAAACCAGGGAAATGGAAAATGCAGGCTCAGTAAGGAATAAACAGTCCCTGTTATCGACGATGACATGTTGTGTCAGCAGCCAATTAACCTCATCTCGCCAGAACAGAGCTGGTGGGTGGTAGGTGCACCAGGAGTCTTCTCCAGTCTTCCTGCTAACTTTTTGTCTCCAGGAAGAGAGGGCAGGAAGGGGCAGGAATGCACAGTAGCAAGTTATTCACTGCTGCTGTATAGCAATCAATTAGTACCCTTCCCTTAAACAAGAGCATTTCTTTAAAATAAAATTTAAAAATGTAAAAAAAGATAATAAGCAAGACCATTTCTTGACCACCAGAGAGTATTTATTTCTTGAAGTGTAAGCCATCTAGTTAGAATAAGACTCTCACAGGCAGATAGTAATGCCTCTGAAGCAAGATGCTATGTGCTCTTTATGTGACTGTTAGTAATGATAACTGAAGCGGGCAGAACAGAAGCTAACTAATCATTGTCAGGCAAACCAGCAGATGAATCTATTTCAATACCTAAAGCAAGTGGATTTTCATTTCCTCTGGGCTCCAATCTTCTCTTCTTCTGAACAATATAAAATACCTCTCTTAAAACATGAAGTGATTTCCTCATTAGCATCACTGTCACAGAGTGTTGGAAGGTGACCTAATTTCACAAAGAATCATAGCATCCTCGCTGTTATCTCCACTCTGAGCCTATGTAATTTAATCCCATCCTAATGTATTCCAATTAATAGAGAAAGGAGCCTGCATGTGTCACACTGGTCACTGAAGCTACAGCAGCACTTACATATTTGAAGAAACAATGTAAAACCCACAGTGTGCTTAAGTTACAGGAAAGAGGGTTGAAGGAATCCTCTAAACATGATTTTATGTATTTATTTGAGAGAGAGAGACAAAGTGAGAGAGAGCACGAGCAGGCATAGGGGCAGAGGCAGAGGGAGAAGCAGGCTCCCCACTGAGCAGGGAGCCTGACCAGGGACTCGATCCCAGGATTCTGAGATCATGACCTGAGCCAAAGGCAGAGGCCTTCTGACCGACCACCTGGTTGCCCCAGGAATCTTCTAAATAAATCTGCATAGTAACAGCACAGACATGGCTGGTGTTTCAAAAGGTTCCTTGTGTGTCTGTCCACAGCTGGAGGAAGAACGGCTCGCCGTCATTGACCGGGACAACCGTCTGCTGCTGGAGAGGTTGTCCTGCATCATGAGGACCAGGGGACAGGCTGAAAGTAGAAACAGCCACACACAGAAGAGGTAACTGGGATCCCTGCACCCTGCAGTCAGCACCAAAGCCAGTAGGGCCCTGTGTGCTCTGCTCCAAGGCCTGCACGGAAGAGCTGCCCCTGAGCCACAACACAGTGCTCCCATCCTCCCTGCAGAGAGCCCTCTGCCTTTTCCTTTGTGGTCCACGAGTCAGTGTTACATGAGGCTCATTCTATACCCACAACAGAACAAAGACCCACACGGCAGCTCTCACTGCGCACATGAGCTGTCCAAAGCCTCCCACATTGGCTTCCTATTTAAGCCTCAGATTCATCCCACAACGGGCAGGCTATCATGCTTCTCGAGGTACAGATGGAGACACTGAGGCACCAAGATGGCATCTAGGAAGTGGGGGAAGTACGTTCCTGCCCCAGGCCCTGTGATCAGGCAGTTCTCATACATTTCCATCTGCAAAAGCAGCCTAGATTGTTATTTTCCTGCCAGCACAAGGCTGGGCCCAGCGTCTGCCTGGAAACAGCATCAAAGGTCATGTAATTGTGTCTCATGTGTGAGGGTGACTGTTCCTGTTTCCTACAGGGGAGCCGTGGGGATGCTACTCGCTCCAACAACATGGCATTTCCCCAAAGTGGAGCTCTCTGTGGGGAGGGAGAAGAGCAGGCCTCCATGGCCTCTAAAATCTTCTGGGGATCCCTGGGTGGCACAGCGGTTTGGCGCCTGCCTTTGGCCCAGGGCGCGATCCTGGAGACCCAGGATCGAATCCCACATCGGGCTCCCGGTGCATGGAGCCTGCTTCTCCCTCTGCCTATGTCTCTGCCTCTCTCTCTCTCTCTCTCTGTGACTATCATAAATAAATAAAAATTAAAAAAAATAAAAATAAAAAAATAAAATAAAATCTTCCTACAGTTATTTAGAAACAGTCATTAATCCTAAAAGCCCTTCATTAAGGTAAATTACCCCTGGCCCCTGCACCCCACAAGTCCCCAGAATTTGCTCACCGGTCACAGTACTGTCCTTTCTTATCAAATGCGAAAGTTCCGCAGGGCCCGTGATGGACGATTGTGATGCAGGCATGTTTTCAGAGGTGCTTAATCCTTCTAAAATCTTTAGCCTGGACCCGTCTCCGAGAAGCTCAGGGTGGTTTACAGATTTCACAATAAATTACAATTTGGTTGACAGCAAGCACCAGGAAGTGTGTCGTAGAGGAGGGCTGTAGGGGCTCTGCCTGAAGCTCTGTGGGAGGGGCAGGTCCTGCACTCCTGTGGGGCGGGTGTGTGGAAGCAATCTGTCTCTAGGTTCTCCAGCAGTGGTTCACCTGGGGCTTCACACTGGAGTATCTGGTGGGATGGGGAG
Organism: Vulpes lagopus; assembly: GCF_018345385.1. Lineage (NCBI taxonomy): Eukaryota > Metazoa > Chordata > Mammalia > Carnivora > Canidae > Vulpes > Vulpes lagopus. The sequence goes on along the minus strand of NC_054839.1, from coordinate 217,949 downwards.
CGGGCCTGGTGTCAGGAAGGCCTCCGTGCTTCCTGGCTGCACCACTGTCCAGCCCCTGTCATTAAAAGCCTGCAGTTACAGGTCAACCTCCATATTCCTGGGATAGTTTACATAAGATTTGGAATCACTTTCTTCTCTAAAGACAGATATTTAACTTGAGGATACAAATCACTGTTGAGTGCTACTTACCTTAAGCTGTAATGAGGGAGCCTAAGCTAATAATTAATCTCCATCCAACTCAACCCAGGACAGAATCCTACTGGGAGATGCTCCCACCTGCTGCCTAGATAGATTCTCTTTGAAAAACACAAGTCCCAACTAGCCCGGAGGTAAATCTATACAATCAAGTGGCTTCCCCCCCCCCCTCAGAACCTGCCTGATTTGTCACACACAGGACAGGACTGAAGAAGGAAGGAAAAGAGGAAGCAAAAGTGATCTCGGGGAGGTGCCAGCCAGTCTGAGAGCCACAGGAAGAGCCTCAGCTTGAACAAGGCAGCCAGGCTTGAGGAAACTTGAAGGGACATGAAGTGCCCTAGGTGACCTGCAAGCCGACCCAGCTCTTCCCATTCCAGGAAATTAGCTCCTCAGGCTTTGCAAGTTACACACCACCTCCTTGCCCTGCTTGGATTTTAAAGCAGGCAAAGACCGTTTATGCCTTTCCTACATATTTCTTTTTATTCTACTCCGGACTGAGAATGAGTGTGGCACACTCTGGGCTCAGACTCAAAATGAATTCAGCTTTACTACGGCTCTGAAGTCTACTATCTTGAAGTAGTTGGCACCAAGCTAATTCAGCTAATGGCCCAGCACACAATAATGGTAAAAATGGTGTGTCCCTCAAATACCCACCATTTGCTTCAACGTGGATGGAACTGGAGGGTATTATGCTGAGTAAAGTAAGTCAATCGGAGAAGGACAAACATTGTATGGTCTCATTCATTTGGGAAATATAAATAATAGTGAAAGGGAAGGGAGAAGAAATGTGTGGGAAATATCAGAAAGGGAGACAGAACATAAAGACTCCTAACTCTGGGAAACGAATTAGGGGTGGTGGAAGGGGAGGGGGGCAGGGGGTGGGGGTGAATGGGTGGCGGGCACTGAGGGGAGCAACTTGATGGGATTAGCACTGGGTGTTATTCTGTATTTTGGTAAATTGAATACCAATAAAAAATAAATTTATTATAAAAAAATGGTGTGTCCCTTTGTCATTAGTTTAATGGAACCCCACCAAGAATGAAAGTCTATGATTTTTGTTAGGAATGCTTCAATTTGAGCCTGATAACTGATGTGGGAAACAAAGGCAGAAGAGAAATTATTAAATTTCCTTACTCCCTACAGCCCATAGACACATCCTTGAAACAGGCAGAGTGACCTTCCTCTAGGGAATCATCTGCCTCTATGTTGATACTTTGCTTAGGGCAACAGGCAATCTTAGCTCTATCCCCAGGATCCTGTGAGTCTACTTTAACATATAAAAATTCCTTTGCAAAAAAAAAATTCCTTTGGAAACTTTCTTTATCTTCCCCCCCACACCCAGATATATGTTGGCAGTCACCCACAAGTATATGACCCTCTGATATACATCCGAAGGGTCTCATGACTGAGATTTTACTAAACAGTAATAAGTGACCTTTCCTATCAATAGATGCTAGCACCCTCAGGATCCTGAAAACCTTGTTTCCAAAATATGTGGGGAGGCTTACCCCTTCCAAACTTGAAAGTGTATAATGGGGGCACTCCTTATGACCCCAGTAGCTCTTTTTGCCATGGGTCCAGTCCTTATGCTTTAATAAAACCACCTTTTTTCACCAAAGATGTCTCAAGAATATTTTCTTGGCTGTTGGCTTTGAACCCTAACATCTTCCCTACATCAGTAACTGTCCATTTCATTTTTCTGTCCCTTATTTAATAAAAGACACTTGTCAAGTTAACACATGGTGTGGAAGAGAAACAGCCCAGAACACTGCAAACTAGTTGGTTCAAGCAGTTAGGCAGCTAACTACTCAATAGCCAAAAGTCAACACTATAAGAGAAACTATATGACCAACAATCAAGTTTTCACTCTTCATTTTATTTTTTATGGCTTTATTGAGATTATAACTGGCATCTGGTAAACTATATATTTACAGTATACCAATTGACAAGTTTGGCATGCTTTATACCTGTGAGAATATCACCACAATCAAGATAATAACTGCATCCATCACTCCCCAAGGTCTCCTGTTCCCATCAATAATTACCCCACATCTCCTCTTTCCCATCCACAAACTGGTTTTTGTCCCTATGGGCAAGTTTGCATGTTCTGAGTTTTGTGTGAGTAGATCCACACAGTGTCTGCATTTTTCTGCCTTTCACCCCACATAATGTCATGTTTGAATAAGTGAATAGACCATTCCTTTTTGTGGCTGAGTAGTATTCGTTATATAGAGTTATCAGTTTGTTTATCCATCCACCTATTGGTGAACATTTGGATTGTTTCTGTTTCTAGTCTTTTGCTATGACATAAGTGTTCATGTTTTTAAAAAAATTAAAACCCAATATCTCCACCCAAGGCTGAAAACTCGGATATAAATGAAGAATATCAAATATGAGTCACAAAGAGAAAATTCTCTAAGCATGACAGCATAAGGAGGTCCTGGACCCATTCCCCAGGAAAACTGATAAAAAGTATTTTTAAAACAACCATTTTAAAGTCTATGGAAATGGTCCTAAGGGCATACACTATATAAAGTAACATTTATAAGAAAATCTGCTAAAATGTGGCAAGAATAGATCGGTTCCATTGTACTTGAACTGAGATCCACTTCTTCCCTCCTCCCCCCAGCTCAGCAAAGCAGAGACTCCACTCCAGATTGCCAGAGCCAAGAACTCAGGGCTCCCTCTCTCTCTCTAACTCCCAGCTGGAGAGCTTTCTTCCTGGAAAAGGCAGAACTTCAGCATTTATCATCCTGTCCCTAGCTGCCTGTTACAGAGACCAAGTCTCAGATGAGTATGGCCCAGAGGTGATGCTTCTTTTCTGCCCAACTCCCACCGAGAATGAGGCTCTATCTCAAGTGTGGTGTTGCTGAAAATACTGGGGCCTGATCTCCTTGGCCTAGTTCAATTAATGTAATGATTTGATGCCATGAAGATTTATGTATCCTCCCCTACTACAGCAAAAGAGCATGGGGTGTCACACAGAGAGAAACTTGCCATGGCCCCAACTGAGCCTCAGAGTTCTGAGATTTTGCCCAAGGAATAAGCATGCCATAAAACAGATGGTTCTTGATGTCCTCTCAAAGAAAGTGACTTCATTTGCAGCAGAGTGTTTGCAAGTTCCAAGTTTCATTGGACATGAAATAAAAGACACCCACATTGGGAAGGAAAACATAAAGCTGTCCTTATTCACAGATGATACGATCTCACAGAAAATCCTAAGGAAACTACTAAAAAAATGATAGAACTAATAGACAAGTTCAACAAGGTAGCAGGATACAAGATTAATATACAAAAGTCCATTGTATTTTTAAATACTTGCAATTAACAACCTGAAAATAAAATTAAGAAATTTATTCCATTCACAAAGGCATCAAAAAGAACAAAATACTTGGGAATAAATTTAATGAAGGAAGTGAAAAACTTGTATTTTGAAAACTCCAAAACATTATTGAAATAAAGAATACCTAAATAAATGGGAAAAAATTCCACGTACATAAATCAGAAGACTTCATGTTGTTAAGATGGCAGTACTCCCAAAACTGATCTCAGATTCAGTGCAATCCCTACCAGAATCCCAGCTGACATTGTAGAAATTGACAAGCAGATTTGAAAATTCATATGAAACTAACAATTCCAAAAAAGAATAACAAAGCAGGATTCAGTGTCCTGATTCCAAAACTTTCTGTAAAGCAATGGTAATCAGGACAGTGTGGTACAAGGGATGCCTGTGTGGCTCAGCGGTTGAGCATCTGCCTTTGGCTCAGTGTGTGATCCCGGATACCAGGATCAAGTCCCACATTGGTCTTCCTCAATGGAGCCTGCTTCTCCATCTACCTGTGTCTCTGCCTCTCTCTCTATGTCTTTCATGAATGAATAAATAAAATCTTAAAAAAAAAAAAGAATGTGGTACCAATATAAGAGTATAGGCATAGATCAATGGAATAGAGTTGAGAGTCCAGAAATAAACCCATGTGTCCATATCAATTTATTTTCAATAAAGGTGACAGGACCATTCAATAAGGAAAGAGTAGTCTTTTCAACAAATAGTGCTGAAACAATTCTATATTCATATGCAAAAGAACAAAGTTGGACTCTTATTTCATATCATATACAATAATTACCTCAAAATGGATCAGACCAAAATATAAAAGCCAAAACCAGGGATCCCTGGGTGGCGCAGCGGTTTGGCGCCTGCCTTTGGCCCAGGGCGCGATCCTGGAGACCCGGGATCGAATCCCGCATCGGGCTCCCGGTGCATGGAGCCTGCTTCTCCCTCCGCCTGTGTCTCTGCCTCTCTCTCTCTCTCTCTCTGTGACTATCATAAATAAATAAAAAATTTAAAAAATAAAATAAAATAAAAAAATAAAAGCCAAAACCATAAAAATTCACATAAGAAAACATAGAGGTGAATCTTCCTGACCTCATATTTGGCAATGGTAGTAGACATGACAACAAAAGCATGAACAAAAAAAAGAAAAGAAAGAAAAAAATAGTAACTTGGATAAGTTAGGCTTAGTCAAAATTAAGAATTTTTTTTATTAAGAATCTTTATGCTTCAAAGAACAGTATCAAAAACAAAACAAAACAAAGAACAGTATCAAGAAAGTGAAAAGACAGCCCACAGAATGGGAGAAACTATTTGCAAGTCATATATTTGATGACGGACTTGCATCAAGAACATACGAAAAGGGCAGCCCAGGTGGCGCAGCGGTTCAGCACTGCCTGCAGCCTGGGGCGTGATCCTGGGGACCCGGGATTGAGTCCCATGTCGGGCTCTCTGCGTGGAGCCTGCTTCTCCCTCTGCCTGTGTCTCTGCCTCTCTATATATATGTCTCTTATGCATAAATAAATGAAATCTTTAAAAAATAAAAATAACTATTTAAAAAAAGAATATATGAAAAACTCTTATAGCCAAATGAGAAAAATAAAAAGTATCCAATTAAAGAGGAATAAATATTTCTCCAAGAGAGATCTATAAAAAGCCAATAAGCAAATGAAAAAAGTTCTCAATATTATTAGTCATTGTGGAAATGCTAGTCATAACCACAATGTGATACTGCTTTATACCCACAAGAATAAAAGACAGATAATAACAAGTGTTGGTGAGGATGTGGAAAACTTGGAACCCTCATTCACTGCTGGTGGGAATGTAAAATGGTACAGTCACTGTGGAAAATAGTTTGGCAGTTTTTCAAATGTTTAAACATAGAGTTACCATATGATTCAGTAATTCCACTGCTATATACATGCATAAGAGAAATGAAAACATGTCTACAAGTAAAATTGTATATGAATATTCGCAGCAGTATTATTCATAATAGCCAAAAGGTAGAAACAATCCAAATGTTCATCAGTTGAAAAACAAATAAAAAAAAGAAAAAAGAAAAACAAATAAACAAAATTTGGTATACCCATACAATGGAATATTATCCAACCATTAAAAAGGAGTGAAATACTGGGGCACCTGGGTGGCTTAGTTGATGAAGCATCTTCCTTCAGCTCAGGTCATGAGGTGGAACCCCACATCCGAATCCCTACTCAGCAGGGAGTCTGCTTCTCCCTCTCCCCCCACCCCTCCCCTCCACTTGTGCTCCCTCTTACTCTTTCTCTTAGATAAATAAAATATTTTAAAAAATAAATAATAAAATAAAAGGAATGAAGTATAGAAAATACTACAACATGGATGAACCTTGAAAACATTATGCTAAGAGAAAGAAGCCAGTCCCAAAAGATGATATATCATATGATTTCACTTATATGAAATGTCCAGAATAGGTAAATCCACAGATAGAAAGTAGATTAGTGGTTGTTTGGTGTTGGGAGCATGGAAGGACAGTGAGTTGATAGTTAAAGGGTGCAAGGTTTCTGGGGCTCCTGAGTGGCTCAGATAAGTGCCTGACTCTCGATTTTAGTTCAGGTCAATCTCAGGGTTGTGGAATTGAGCCCCAAGTCAGGCTCTCTACTCAGCAGGGAGTCTACTTGAGATTCTTTCTTGCCCTCCCCGTCTACCCCTCCACCCTGCTCTCTCTTTCTCTAAGAATAAATAAATAAATCTCTCTTTTTTTTAAGGTACAAGGTTTCTTTTTGAGGGTGATGAAAATGTTCTCATTGACCATGCTGGTGGTTACATATATCCACAACACTTACATGAGAAGGAGCTTTTCACATTAAAAGAACGGGCCTTACAATGCTGAATAAAGTTCATTGCTAGGAAGATAGCCTGGAATCTATCTCTCCACCTAGACAACTGCACAAGCAAATCTGTATGAAGTAACTACTTTGGAACTCTGGAGTTTATTGAAAGCTATAACTCCCAGGAGGAAGGCTTATGTGTAAAATTGTGGTTAATTTCAGTCACTATCAGCTCTTAGCAGGGTACAGCTACCCATTGCCCACCCACAGACTCATAGGTACATGTGTTCCTAGAGCAGTTTGTGAGAGCCAAAGTAGGTGACAAAGGATCCTTACCTCCAAATATCAGGTCTATGTTGTGATCACTGATTTCTACTTTTGATCATGATGTGTAGATGAAGATGTGTTGCACCTCTCCTCATTGTTCTAAGACCACTGTCCTGCTGAAGTGACTTCTAGGCAATTGAAAGGACCCATGTCCTTTCTCTACCTACTCCTCAGACATTAAAGACTAGGACATTCAAAAACAACTACATACATGGAAAATTAGAAAGCGTCCTTTAAAAGACCATTTTCTGGGTCTTTTTGAAAAAGTAACCACCACCTACACCTTTTTGAAAAAGACCCAGAAAAGAAATAAGAAGACATTAAGTTTACACCTCAGGCTGATCCTCAGCACAGAGACAGCAGATTTCTCATCAGAAGCTTCAGAAACCAGAAGGCAGCTGTCTGATATATTCTGAGTGCTAAAAAAAAAACATGTCTGGGGCACGTGGGGGGCTCAGTTGGCTAAGGGGCTGCCTTGGGCTCATGGTCTCAGGGTCCTGGGATTGAGCCCCATGTGGGATTCCTACTCCAAGGGGAGTCTGCTTTTCCCTCTCTCTCTGCCCCTCCCCCTTCCTATGTACACTCTCTCTCTCTCTCAAATAAAGAAAAAAAATGTCAATCAAGAATCCTGTATCTAGGGACACCTGGGTGGCTCAGTGGTTAAGCGCATCTGCCTTTGGCCCAAGCAGGACGTGATCCTGGAGTTCATGGATCAAGTCCCACATCGGGCTCCCTACATGGAGCCTGCTTCTCCCTCTGCCTGTGTCTCTCTCTGTGTCTCTCATGAATAAATAAATCTTAAAAAAAAAAAAAAAAAGAATCCTCTATCCAGCATCCTGAATCTGTCCTTCAAAAGTGAGGGAGAAATCAAGACATCCCCAGGTATATGAAGGTTGGGGGAATTCATTACCACTAGACCTGACCCACAGGAAATGCTCAAGGGAGTCCTTTAGGGTGAAATTACTAGTTACTATACAGTGAAACAAAACCATATGGAGAACTAAAGATCTCAGTAACAGTAAATACATGGGCAAATATCAAAGCTAGTATTATTGGAAATTTGAAACTCCAAATCTTATTTTATACATAATTTAAGAGACTGGGAATGCCTGAGTGGCTTAGTAGTTGAGCATCTGCCTTTGGCTCAGGGGGTAATCCTGAGGTCCTGGGATCAAGTTCCACATCGGGTTCCCTGCAGGGAGCCTGCTTCTCCCTCTGCCTGTGTCTCTGCCTCTCTCTGTGTGTCTCTCATGAATAAATAAATAAAAAAAGAAAGTAATATATATTAATATCAGAGATTATAAATAAAAAGTAAAATTATGTGTAATTCCATCACTTGGAGATGATAAGTTTTGTATATTTGTCTGCATTTTCTCATAGTTTTATTTCTGTGCATGTTGAAATGTTTTTTTTTTTAAAGATTTTATTTATTTATTCATGAGAGACACAGAGAGAGGCAGAGACACAGGCAGAGGGAGAAGCAGGCTCCATGCAGGGAGCCCGACGTGGGACTCAGTCCCAGGTCTCCAGGATCACACCCTGGGCTGAAGGCGGCACTAAACTGCTAAGCCACCCGGGCTGCCCATGTTAAAATGTCTTGAGTATAAATAGACTTGTTCCTCATATATAATCATATCCTGAATTTTTTCACCTAATGTTAAATGAAAAGAATGTTTACACCTCACTAAAATGTCTTCTTGAAGGCCACTTAGCGTGTTCATCTCATGTTCCCGAAGCACGGCCCCACCACCAAGGCGCGCAGTCCCTGAGCGGTGAGCCAGCAGGTAAGTGTGAAGGCCCCGCTGCTGAAATGCACTTTTCACACCGTTCTCACACAGACTCTTTCCAGTGTTGTTTTAGTGTTGAATGCTATTGTTGGGATTTTTTCTTGTGTGACCTATGGAAGTGTGCATCCTGTTTGCTGGATGCTGGTGCATGGCACTCTTGCTGCATGTGCCCTGGAGTCCCGCTCCTCTCTAGTTGCAGCTCTTTCCTGCCTCTCTTCTTTCTCCTGATTGTTTTCTTCTGTCCCATCATGGCCTCCTGTCTCCCGACCACCCTCCAAGGCTAGACCCCTCCGACCCTTGCCCTCTTTGCACACCACTCCCCCTGCTGCAGGTTCCTTCACACACCAAGTCTTTAGCCCTTGGCACGCACACACACACAGACACACACGTGCACACACACACCCCTTAATGGCTCTGAGGTGGGAAGGCATCTTACAGTGTAAGGCACGGCATGGTTTTGCTGAAGGCAATTTCTCTTTCTTAGTGGCATATACAATGATGCATAGCAATCTGTTATCAATGAAATACTGCTATAAATGTTCTGACCCTGGTGAGGATGATGCTCAACTGTGCACCTTATTTTAACACCTCTCCCCACATCCACCCAGCCACTTACCTGAAATCTGTGCTCCACCATCCACCTCTGACTCCTCCACTCATTATAGCCTATGGGAGCCAGCTTCCTCCTGTCCCCACCACCCTGCTGCCCTGCCTCTTGCCTTCACATCCCTCACCTGGACCCCTGCAGTGGGTTCCCAACAACACTCCATCCACTCCTGTTATCTCTCACCTGTTCTCTACCCTTTCTCTACAGTGGGTGTTTTGAAATGGAGAAATGTGCCTCACAGCCATTCTGTGGCTCCCATTGCCCTCAAGGTATGTCAGAACTCCTAGAGCTGCACCTGGACCTCCAGAATCAGCCAACCCCCTAGGTGCACCTGCTACCAGAGATGTCCTTCCTCAGCTTGCCTGCCCGCTCACACATCCATCATTTCAGGGCTCTGTCCCAGCATCAATTCTGGCTGCTACCTCTTCCCATTGCCCTCAGGGAGCCCTGAGCATCCCCACACCTGTACCTCCAGCACATTGACTACACTATGCTACATTTCCTCCTCTATACCTTCATTGTGTCTGCATGTCCTCTCCCCTACCTGGGCTGTGAGTTGCTGCTCATCTCTAAAGCCCAGCACCTCCCAAACCAGGACCTGGAGCAGGATGGGCTACCAAATGTTTGTCAAACAACTGAGCCAGAGTAAGCACTCCTTCTCTGGGAGCCCTTCCTGCTCTGTGGGAAGGAAGGCTCTCACAGGCTTTAACTCTGTCAGTATTTCAAGAAATATATGTGCTGTGTTTTTTTTTTTTAGTCTAAACAGGAAGAAAAGAGAACAGAAACTCCATAGAGTGCAAAGAGAAAACAAAACCATTCTGGAAAAAAAAAAAAAAAAAAAACCATTCTGGAAAGGACCACAAACCCAGAAACAACATCACACAGAGCCCAGAGGTGGCAGGAGCCTGGGACAGGCTGACAGATACCTGCACGCTGGTGCAGCATGTCCTGGGAGACTGTAGACATGCACAGTGACAAGATGCCTGTGGTTTCTTGTTCATTTTAAATCCACAGTTATTTGAAATTTCCATTTGCCTCATTAGATTTATCATATATTTGGATTCATTGACGGTTTTAGGGCATTTTATTCTATTGTCTATAAACATTTGCCAAATTAGGGTCATACCCTAATAATAGAAGACACTGAACAATGACTCAATGGATGAATTCATCCATTTCCTCACACACAAAAAATTATAAGGAGATGAAAATGAACTCAGCTGATTGATTTTAGGTTGAGGAAGAGAGATTTGGTGAAAAATAATAACAAGATAGTATCAATAAAATAGCACTAAGAAATCATGTGACAATCCTGAATTAGCTATAGCACACTGTGTCCAGAGAGGCAAAGAAAGTTAATAATTTGAAAAAGTTTCCCAGATAATTTAAAAGCTAAACCCTCTCTCCTAATCTTATTCTTTTTTTTTTTTAAGGATTTCATTTATTTATCCATGAGAGACACACACACACACACAGAGACAGAGAGAGAGAGAGAGAGAGAGAGAGCCAGAGGCACGGGCTGAGGGAGAAGCAGGCTCCATGCAAGACGCCCGATGCGGGACTCCATCTCGGGACTCCAGGATTAGGCCCCGGGCCGAAGACAGGCGCTAATCCGCTGAGCCACCCAGGGATCCCCTCAAATCTTTATTTTTAATTACAAAACGAATATTTGTTTATTGCAAAAAATAAAACGTCAAACAGTAGAGTGTGTAAGTAAAATGTGGGAATTCTCTTGGATTGAATTCCTTAGAAGCAATCACTGTTAACTTGCTGATGAGCATTGGCTTTTGTTCATTAAATACATATTTGTTTATTTAAATAAAAATGGGATCAAACTCTTCAGTTTTCTGCAAATGGCTCATTTTATTCTATTATGTACAATGGAAATAATTTCATGTCAGTACACGATATTTTCCATTTCTGCTTGGCAATTATAAAGTAATTTCTGTACAGATATGCCCTAATTCATTATTTCTGTGTTAGTTCTGTAACTTATGTGCCTAAAAGTAAAATGTTTCCATCAAAAGATACACACATCTAATCTTTCAAGACTATTAAACTGACCTCCAAAATGCTCTAGCCACTTGCACCTGCGTTGCAGTGGCTTCAAGTGCCTAATTCCTCATTGTCTCATCAACGCTCAGGATTTTATATATTTTAGAATCTCCTTCCATTCAACTTCTACGAATTAACCCTCTGTTCATTTTTTACTGGGTTGTCCCTTCTAGTTGTTACTATATAGTGACTATTTATTTATTTATTTGTTTTTATTTATTTATTCATGAGAGATACACAGAGAGAGAGGCAGAGACACAGGCAGAGGGAGGAGCAGGCTCCCTGCAGGGAGCCTGACGTGGGACTCCAGATTCACATCCTGGGCCTGTGGAGGCCTAGAAAATTAAGGCCATTCCACTTTAAGTTCAGTGTTAGCACACGTCCAGCCATCCCAGGCCCCCGTGCATAAGAGCTGAAATTTACATTACTTCAGTTACAGGAAGAAAACAGTTTACAGCTTAATGCCCTAGAAAGCCCCATATTAGAATAAGAACAGAGCTCAATGCCCTTGAAAGCCCCATATCAAAATGTAAACAGAACTTGAGAAATTCCTCCGCCCCTTCTGGAGGTCCCCTAGACCAGCCCTTAAAACTAAGGAGCCTCGGTGTCCATCGAAAGATGAATGGAAAAAAAAAAAGGAAAAAAAAAAAAAAAAGAAAGATGAATGGATAAAGAAGATGTAACATGTATGTATATGTATACAATGTCTATGTATACAATGGAATATTCCTCAGCCATTAGAAATGACAAATACCCACCATTTGCTTCAACGTGGATGGAACTGGAGGGTATTATGCTGAGTGAAATAAGTCAATCGGAGAAGGACAAACATTATATGGTCTCATTCATTTGGGGAATATAAAAAATAGTGAAAGGGAATAAAGGGGAAAGGAGAAAAAATAGGTGGGAAATATCAGAAAGGGAGACAGAACATGAAAGACTACTAACTCTGGGAAACAAACTAGGGGCAGTGTGTTGGACCCTGGCTCACGGGTGCCAACGTGTCCCGGTGGACGCCCCAGAGACTCAGACCTCTGAGGGGAGAGCCCGTTTGCGCAAACGTTCAATAAACCCTCTTGCTAATTGCATCTGCCTGTCTGGGGTCTGAGTCTCTGGGGCGTCCACCGGGACCCGTTGGCACCCGTGAGCCAGGGTCCAACAAGTGGAAGGGGAGGTGGGCAGGGGGTGGGAGTGACTGGGTGACGGGCACTGAGGGGGGCACTTGACTGGGATGAGCACTCTATATGTTGGCAAATTGAACACCAATAAAAAATAAATTTATTAAAAAAAAAAAACTAAGCTGAAACCCACCTCGGGGTCCAAGTCCCTGCTCCGCTGTGTCGGGTATACTTGGACCCAAGATCGAGCTTGTAAATGTGTGTTTGCATCAGTGTTGGCTCCTTGGTGGTTTCTCGGATTCGCAATCTCAGGCACAACAGGCCAAAGGCAGATGCTCAACCACTGAGCCACCTAGGGATCCCCGTGACTGTTTATATTATCAATATTTACTTCTTTCTATTGTCAATGTCAAATATTTTTTGCTACATTATTATCATTTCATGTAAATTTATTTTACTATAGCCAAATCAGCCACTACTTTCCTTTATAGGATCTGATTCTAGTGCCATACGTAGAAAGGACTCTCTCAGCTAAGATTGGAAAAATACTGTCCTATATTTTCTCCTAATACTTTTACAGTTTTCTTGATTCACTTTAAATCTTTAATTAACATACAATTTAATAAATATAGAATTTTTGTATGTTGTATAAGTTAGAGATCAAAGTTTGTTTTTTCCAAATTTATTGCAAGTTAAGAAAATCAGTTAAACTATTCACAATGTTCACACTCTTTCTATTTCACAGCAGCAGTGTGGAGGCTTCTGCTTCCCGCTGGTCAGCAGCGAATTCCTGCCTCCTCCCTGCAGGAGGGAAAGAGGCAGGGACCCCAGCTGGAAGGCAGGGCTCGCCCCAGGCTCCGCATCCCATGCCCTTTCTACCGCCCTTTTACTGGCGCCGCTGCCTCTGCTGCCTCCTGCAGTTAGTCTCCACAGGCTCATTTGTTCATAGACATCTGTGCCATTTTATTTCAGGTTTGTGCCCTCCAGCAGAATACTATAATTTCTCTTTTAACCCTAGTCCCAGAGGCTTTTCTCTTCAGTTTTATCCATTTATGTATATTGATGTTAGTCTCCTGTTTGCTCTGGTTTCTGCTTTTTTCTTTGTTTTGTTTCTTTTTCCTCCATTATATTGTTTTCTTTAGCAAATGTTGGGAAAATGCTTGGAACCTATGTTTCAAATCCATCCTTCATTTATTTACATTGACTCTCCTGAAATTCCTCTTTTACATAACAGGAAACAGATAAGGCCCTGGGGCAAAGGGAGATGTTGAGATAAAGTAAAACAAAGTGGGGGAAAACAGAAGGTCCTAGAAATAGGGTTTTCTGCAGCACAGCCTAGAGACTGCACTTTGTTTTACTTGATCTCAACATCTCCCTTTGCCCCTGTGTCAGCTTGATGTCCCAGCTGAGGCCCTTGGGAAAGGGTGCCCCTCAGGGTCTGAGGAAGATGGGACCCTAGGGAAGCAGGCCTCCTGGTGAGGCGGTCCCTGCCCTCCTGCCCTCCAAGGAGAGAGAAGCACGTTAGCTCAAGGAAACAATGCATTGCCTCTGGATCCCAGGTCAGAAAGAATTGTGGTCTGAGGGTCTCAAATCAAAGATTGCTCTGTCGCAGGCAGCTTGCACAACCCCGGTGAAGTTCCCAGAGCCTTCAGCTTCCAGGAGGAAGAGAGTGACAGGCACAGAGGCCGAGGGAAGGAGGCCAGTCAGAAACCCCTTCCCTGCTCTTGGGCCTGATGGCTTTGAGGTGGAAGAACTTTCTCTGGGGGTGAGTTTGTTTTTCCCTGCTGAGCCCCTGCCTCCCAGCCTCAGCAATATCAGGGAATTAGCATGGAGGTGGGCTGGGGCTAAGGGGACACTTTATGGGAGGGGTTTTCCTTCAGAAAGAAAACCAAAATTAAGCTACTTGAAAACTGCAGTGTTAGGGAGAAGCAAGCTGTTTCATAGGACCAGAGGTCAGACACGGTCCCCAGATCCCCAGACCCGCAGTAGCTCCCCTTCCCCCGCTGTGTGGGCACCAGTGCCCCTCCCCAAAGCCTGCCGGTCCACCGGGCCAGCAACTTGTGCTCATCTGGTACAGGCGGGGATACTCCATAGTTTACCTTTAAAATTCCAGAAATATGGAATGCCTGAGGGGCTCTGTCAGTGAAGCATCTGCTCAAGTCTTGGTCTCAGGGCCCTGGAATCGAGTTCTGCATCGTGCTCCCTGCTCAGTGGGGAGTCTACTTCTCCCTCTCCCTACTCCTCCCCACTCCATTCTCTCTCTCTGTGTCTCTCCTCTCTCTCAAATAAATAAGATCTTTAAAAAATAAATAAAAATAAGATTCCAGAAATATGCCTCTCATTGACTTGGCAGAGAAAACTACTCTACCCGAGAGCCTGGCTCCTGCTCTTCAATCAGTGTCTCCTAAAGCAACGCTTCCTTTCTTAATTTGCTGAATGGCTGCACTGCCAGCAATCCTGGATGCCTCAGCTTTTTTTTTTTCTAGTTTAAATATTAACTTGCAATATATCAAAAATATTTTGAAGGAAGGATTTCAACTTTCATCCTCGTTTATCCCTAACTCCAAAGAGAAATTACTTAGCTAACTTGGTACCCGTTTTTACCCAGAGAATAAGATTTCTACAGAATCATCCCATAAAGCTCATTAGCCAAGAAACAGACTCTTAACTACAGAGAACATGCTGGTGAGTACCAGAGGAGATGGGGAAATAGGGATGGGGATGATGGAGGGCACCTGTCCTGATGAGCACCGGATATTGCATGCAAGTGTTAAATCTCTACATTGTGCATCTGAAACTAATATTACACTGTAATATTACACTAATATACTGTTAACTAACTGGAATTAAAACCTTAAAAAACATTATAAATCATTGGCTGACCTGAAATCTACAAGAACCTCAGTTAACTGAAAGTATATATCCCTCCAATCCGGTGCCTCAGCCCCAAATAACTACACACATGAGAAGGAAACACAAATGAGACTCAGCCAGGGAGCATTAGTCAAACGTTGATACAAGTTATGCAGAGGGGTGTGCAGCAAGCTTGCTCAGTCCAGTGAACCTCCCAGAAGAGGATTTGAACCACCTCCCAGAACTCAGGTCAGGAATAAAGGAGTAAAAATGACTATAGAAGTGCCTGACATTAACTTGGCAAGTAGTGAAATATTTCTTTCTTTCCTTCCTTACCATATGTATCTTCCACACAGAATAAAAACGTTAAATTAAAAAAAAAAAAACAGTAACTTGAAAAATTATTACACCCCCCATGGTCAAGGCAGCATTATTCACAGTAGGCAATGAATGGAAACAGCCTGAGTGTCCATAAATAGGTGAATGGATGAATAAAATGTGAAAAACAAAGAAAAGAAAAGGTAGTATATACACACACATCCACAAATACATACACACTCACACAGACATCCATACACACATCCACACACACACATACATATGCATGCGACATACACACCCACATATACACACACGTGCATCCGTAAACACATTCACACATATATATATACACTCACAGACATCCATACACACATGCACACACATACATACACATGCATCCATACACACATACATGCTTCCATACACACACAGTTGCACACATATACAACAGAATATTACTCAGCCACAAAAAAGAATGAAATCTTAACCATTTACAAGAACATGGATGGACGTCGGGGGCATTATGCTAAATGAGGTAAGTGAGACAGAAAAATAAACACCATCCAATCCTTCTCATGCGTCAAATCTAAAAATAAAACAAACAAACAAAAACACGCTAATAGATACAGATAACAGACTGGCAGTTGCCAGGGTGATGGGGGTGGTGAATAGACAAAGGGCTCAAAAGGTGAAAAAAAAAAACATAAAGACCGCATTTAACATTTGTGCAAACCCTAAGTTCTGTTCATAGGAAATCATTCAAGGTAACATGAGATAGGCAAATAGTACCTTAAGTCATTGACTCATCTCAAGGATTTTATTTCAGTGTGTGTATGTGAGTGTGCCTGTATATGGATGTGTGTGTCTGTGTATGGATGTGTCTGTAGCTATGTGTGGATGTGTGTGTGTGTGTGTGTGTGTTGTAGAAATGCATATGGAAAGAAATGGGATGATGAAAAGTAGGTGTCTTGTTAAGTTTATTCAATTTTTATATGACAGTATCAAACCAGAGATAGGGGAACATTTTTACTTAGATAGTTGGAATCAGAATTTAATTATTGAAATATTTCTGCATCATCATTCAACAAGTGTTCCTTGAGAACCTGCAACATCAGGCATTCAGTAGAGCTCCCAATAGGGACTTATCATTTTTGGTTTGTGGTTAGAGCCAGAAGAGAATCCAATAGGTTCTTTTGAAATGTATTAACCATTTACAATATTGGAAAAAAAACCTTAATGTGGTTTATTTCAAACCATAGAAATATCTGTTACTGTGTTTATTGATATGGCTTTCAGCTTACCCCTTGACTTAGTAGTAGGTTTGGATAATATTTTGTGATCATCTTGGCCATCCTTTGATGAGTTCTTTGCCTGATTATATCTTAACTATATAATGAAAATAAACAAAACCGTAAGAATTCCATTCCTAGCATTTTAGACAATTTGTGCACTGTAGCCCCACATACACCATGAAAGTCAGGTAACTGGACTATCTCAAGTGAAGAGGTGGCCTAATTCCCCCCTTTCTAAGTCCAGATGGTCCTATATCAGAGAAAGAAACCCCATTCCACCTCTTCTCTGAATGCCCTACCATCCAGATTTCTCCACAGATGATTTCCAGCACAGCCTTCATAGAAGGATGAGGGAAGCAAATGAAAAGAACCTGAGGTCGGTGGCATTCTGAAGACCCTGTACCACCCAAATCAGTGAGCCAATGGGTCTCAAAGTGCAATTGTAGAAGCACTGGTGTAAAAGTACTTCAGCGCATTTTAGAAGGATATTCAACAACAAAATTAAAAGAATAAGTGATCATCTATTATTTAAATAGACATTTCTTTTAAAAAGAAGCACAAATGAAAAAAAAAAAAAAAAGAAGCACAAATGGCCAGCAAGCCAATGAAAAGATGTTCAGTATTATTACGGAAATGCACGTCAAAACCATAATGAGACCTCATTTCATACTCACTAGTTGACCAGAATCAAAAGACAGAACATAACCAGTGTTGGTGAGGGGCATGGGGAGCTGGAACTCCCCTCGTCTGCTGGCAGGTGTGTAAATGCTCAATGGAGGAGCCAGGTCTGGCTGTTCAAAAATGTTAAGCATAAAGATACCATATAATCTATTAAGTCCACTGCTTAGTAAATACCCAAGAGAACTGAAAACACATCCCCACACAAAACTTGTACAAGGATATTCATAGCAACATTATTTATAATAGCCAAAAAGTAGAAACAACCCAAATGTCCATCAACTGACAGATAAGCAAGATGTGATATAACCATCCAATGGAATATTATGTAATCATAATAAGAATAAAGCTCTGATACATACTTCTTTGTGTGGGTAGTCCTCGAGGACATTAGACTCTGTGAAAAAAAACCAGATACAAAAGGCTGTGTATTGTATGATTTCATTTATATGAAATGTCCAGAATGCAAAAACCCACAGAGATGCAACGTGGATTATCAGTTCCAGGGGCTGTGGGAAGGAAATTAGGGAGGAGGAGCTAAGGAATACTGTTGGTTTTCTTTTGGCAGGGAAGGGTAATAAAAGTCTTCTAAAATTGGATTTGGTATGATCGTACAGCCCTGAATATACCAAAGCCACCTGAGTATATACCTTAAAAGGATAAACTTTATGGTATAACATCATGTCTTGATAAAGCTGTTATGTTAAAAAAAAAAAGATTATATGATTGATTCTAAATGAAATTGAATTGTCAATAAATTGAAATATACCATTTGTATGAAATTGAAATGCACCATTTCCTTTGCATTAGAGTAAATTGATATTTTACTGCCCTTGCCTAAGGAAAGTGTTTGTTTCCAATATGTAGTTTTGATCCAGTAGGAACTGAAACTATTTAGCAAGGCATATCCAAGCCTGAACCCAAAAAGTGAAGGGGGAGGGAAGGACTCAAGACACAAACTGGAAAACAAAGGCAAGTCTGAGAAGTGTGGCAGGGCAAATGACAAGGTGACCATGGGCTCCT
Organism: Vulpes lagopus; assembly: GCF_018345385.1. Lineage (NCBI taxonomy): Eukaryota > Metazoa > Chordata > Mammalia > Carnivora > Canidae > Vulpes > Vulpes lagopus. The sequence continues at coordinate 199,558 of NC_054839.1, read as the reverse complement.
CGAAGCCACACGCCCCTGGTCCTCTGGGGTGCCAGCTTCTGAGGCCAGCCAGGCCCTCCCCACTGTTATCACACTCTGTGTGCATGAGACAGCAGTCTAAAACCATGCATGTTTACACAATATGCCTGAGCTGATGATGCAGCAAAACTGTTTGTACTTCTTAAGTTGGTAATTGGAAACCAGTTACACAGAGGAGTAACATTGGGAGCTATAGGGTTTTAAATTAAATTTTTTTCTCTAGCCACTAATACTTGATTACCTTATTTAGTGCCATTGGGTATTTGTAAATGATTCTCAGGTGGATTTGTATGTTACCTTAAAAACCTGTGATTGTAACTTGAACAAATATCTAAATAAAACAGATAAAAACTCCTCCATGTGGAGAAACTACACCAGACTCCAGAGCACACAACCCTGAGACATAAAAGGAATCTGGGGTCTTTGTTGGACCAATTGAGTGTTAACAAAACTATCTCAGAAAATTCTTACTTTCTCTGTCACACCCAAAAGACCTCCCTTGTGCTGCTCTACAGCAATGAACATTTATTGTATAGGTAATGCTTCAAGAAAAAAATGATCAAAAGACTCATGCATACCTCCATTCATTTATTCACAAATTAAATCTAAAACTGAATTTGGGGGCAAACCGGGTGGCTCAGCGGTTTAGTGCCGCTGTTGGCTCAGGGCATGATCCTGGAAACCCAGGATCGAGTCCCACATCGGGCTCCCTGCATGGAGCCTGCTTCTCCCTCTGCCTATGTCTCTGCCTCTCTCTCTCTCTCTCTGTGTCTCTCATGAATAAATAAATAAAATCTAAAAAAAAATTCCCAACTTATAAAAAAATAATAATAATAAAACTGAATTTGGTAATGATTGCACGACTCTGAAAACAACAAAACCACTCAAATATACACTTTAAAACGGTTATTTTTATCATATAAAATTATGACTCAATGAAGCTACTATTTTAAAAAAGATTATATGATTAAGTTGAGACAAAGTGCATGTGCCAGGCACTGGGTAGGCCCAGGATTCAAGATGAAGAAGACAGACATGACCCCTGCCTCACAGAGCTGGACTCCTTAGAATGTTGCAGAACCTAATCACTCCTCACTAGATTTAACTCATACTGTAGATTTAGGCTGAATTCTTTATTTAAAAAAAAAAAAACAAAGAAAGAAAAAGAAAAAAGGAGTTAATTTCATTCCTTTATGCACAAACCCTTGAGAGAATATTTGAGCATCACTAGTTGAGTCTGCTTTCAGGTTTCTGTGTCCAAACAGTGTCATTCCAGGTCCTTCCCTGCAGCTTGCAGGCAGGACTTTTCTGACAGTGGTGTTTCAAACCATAGCTCTAGTGTCAGATGGACCAGGACATGCATTTTGACTCCTCAACCGATTAGCTGAGTGGCATTGAGCAGATGACTCACCGTGTCCAAACCCCTCATCCACAGAGCAAGGCAGAGCCAGAACCTGGCTTGCAGCTGCACATTAGGCCTTCTGTGTGCCATCGGTGTGATGTTCCTGTCCTGGAACCTCACACTGGGTACAGAGCTGTGTCGAGTCTAGCACTCAATTTGGTAGAAAAGTGGCATCTTTGCAGTGACAGCGTACTTGCCTTACCAGCCCTCATACCTGCATCTCCTTTTTAACTGTGGCAATTTAGAGGTCAATCAGTAGTCCTCCCTGACTGTACGGTCACTGTTTTTCATGTCTTGCTCCTCATCTCAATGACTACATTATTCTCAGAGTTGTATCTTATTAACCTACTCTCTTCAGCTGAAACCCCCCCCTTTGTGAAAGTTAAACTATCTATCACAGAGCTGGAGACTTTGCTATTTGGTCATAAAAACATTATTCCATTTTTCTACCTGCCACTTCCCAGGGAACCGACAGGTTCTAAAGGCTACCAAACCTGGTTGAGCCTTTATTTCACATGCTCAAGAAACAGCTCTCTGCCAGAAATGGCACAGGTCTCCCCATTACAGGGTGACTTTGGCCCTTACCTCTCTGAACTTTGCTCAGAGTCTTTAGTTGATGAATGGGTCTTATTTCACACATGACTCTTAGGGAGCTTTTATTTTATTTTATTTCATTTTTAAAAATATTTTATTTATTTATTCATGAGAGACACAGACTGAGAGAGAGAGGCAGAGACACAGGCAGAGGGAGAAGCAGGCTCCACGCAGGGAGCCCGATGTGGGACTTGATCCCGGGACTCCAGGATCACACCCTGGACCAAAGGCAGGCACTAGACCACTGAGCCACCCAGGGATCCCCGGGAGCTTTTATTTTAAAGGCAACTTGAAAAAACAAGGTACCAGGTGTGTTTTTAGGTGAATAGATGTGTTTGTCCCATCACACTGTGCATCAAATTAGTTTAAATGTATAGGACATTGGAATGCTTTAAAATCACTGTAACTGTAATGAATGAGGACAGCGATGGATGGGGAAGGATGGCGAGGGTGATGGGGAGGATGAGCAGGAGAAGAGGTGCTCATCTGTGCCGCAGGCAGAATCGAGGAGACACTCCCCTGGGGGACATCAGGGTCTGACTGTACTTGGGATCCTCATTCCCTCTTGATCCCTAGGCCCCTCCTCTGTGTCACCCAGCCTCCAGAGACAGCTCCACAATGCAGTGGCCACTCTCTCTTTTGTCAAAGACAGTGAGACATGGGACTGCCAGAAACTTCAAAGTCTATTTTAGGACCAGAGTAGGTTTTTTTTTTTTTTTTTTTTCAGAGTAGGTTTTATAGAATTCATAAAATCTACTCATAAGTAGATTAGGGGTAACCACAAGCAGTACTAACCTTCCAAACAGTGGCTGAAGCAGAAAGAACCCTAGGAGCTGTTAGGCTTGGAGTTCTGGACCTCATGATGACCTTCTGATGTCCTTAGCCTGATCAATCTCCTGTCAGGCCAGAGACTCGCACAGAAATGAAGTCCTGGACCAGCTATGGTCCCCTGACACCCTTAGCGGAAAACCAATGGATGTGTGCAGAAGTGGTGGTCACTACTGGAGCTCCCTGGAACTGTGGCTCTAGCTCCTGAGCCAAGATGCCCAGATGGGCAAGAGGCTCAAACCATGGGGCACTTCCAAATTGTCCAAGGACCTTCCTGTTAAGATCTTCTCTCTCTCTGCAAGTGTGATGATGCTGTTTATTTTCCCGCACATCAGACCCAGCTCCCCAGCAGAATGACTCCTGAGCGCAGACAGTAGTTCCTGGTAAAGTTCCTGTCAAGTCCTATGGGCATGAGTTACCTTGATTCCCACTGACATGCATATGTGATGTGCCCCCAATCATGTGCCCTAACTTTGACCAACTGAATAAAATAATAAATGAACCGATAGTATTCCATGATGGAAATGTGCTCAAACAACCATACTGCATACACTCAGCTGTTAGAGTGTCACAATGAACAAGTAATCAATTTCCCTGTGCTCAAGTGAGCACAGGTCCCAGAAGCAATCAGTCAGCAGTACTCTGAAGATTCTGAAATGATCATTTACCCTAAACTATTTCCCCCAGAACTTGCATTAACCGCACTTAGAGTCACTAGTGGACAAGACAACAGAAGTCATTGTTGTCCTTATATCCACCTTTTAGCTGTGGCTTTGTGGTGATTGGCTCTGTGATCCTGAGCAGGCAAGTTACCCTTGCAAAGGTCTCATTTTCCATGAGAGCAGGTATCATAAGTCTGTACAATTATGAACCAACATAAAATGTCAATTTAAGTTAACATTTATTTATCAAATATTATTTATCTATATGGAGATTAATTCAAATGATACTTATTAACCAAGAAGATTTTGTTTTCTCCTCAGGAAAACAAAACTGGATTCTTGCATTAGCACATGGAGCCTTCCTGGGGCCCTGGCATCTGGGCAGGTAGCACTCCAAACTACCACTGCCTAGCTCTGCTGGAGACACTGACAGCTCATCAGAGCTTACAAAGAGCCAGCTGACCAATGTCTAACCAGCTGTTTGGTGTAGATGCTTAGGAAGCCTGCAGCAAACCCAGCACAACACAGGAAAATGTTACCAGTAGGAGAGAATGGAGGTCTTGGTTCTTGGATTCCCCATGAATGATTTGCATGACAATAGACATTGGAAAAAAAAAAAAAAACAGCCAGAAGGAAGGTAACAAGCACAAAGCAGTTCATTAAGGACAGAACACTCAGGGTATGAGATCAGGCAGGCCCAGAGGTGGGGAGTGCAGGGGGGTGTCTTTTCTTTTTCCATTTGCAGAGGTTATGGGTCATAGAAGGGGGGGTGTCTCTGGCTAGGTTGTTTCCACCTCCTCCTACCAGTTGTGAGGTGAGTATTTGGCCCTACAAGCTTCTTGCTGAACTGTCAAGGCCATCTGTCTGGGGGAGAATGGGTCAAAACCGCAGTGCAAACATATGATAATGAAGCTGTAGGTCACCTGAGGTCAGAGGTGGAAGAGTAGAGCACTTGTTCTGCACCTGTGGCTCTCTGGCTACAGCCCTGGGGTGTTGGAAACTCTAAGGCCAGAAGGTGAAAAACCACAGTCAGGATGTTGTGTCATCTAATATCTTCTAATATATCATCTACTTATCACCTTCTTTGCCTCTAGCAAATGTCTAACTAACTGCCTACTCTATCAAAACCATAATGAGTGGAGACTTGAAGTTTGGTTAATTCCAAATTTGTACAATTGTCATGTCTGGGTGGCTCAGTGGTTGAGCAGCTGCTCTCAGCTCAGGGCGTCCTGGGGTCCTGGGATAGGGTCCCGCATCGGGCTCCCTGCAGGGAGCCTGCTTCACTCTCTGCCTGTGTCTCTGCCTCTCTCTCTGTGTGTCTCTCATGGATAAATAAATAAAATCTTCAAAAAAATTGTCATGCAAAGTGACAAGAGAGATGTTTGCAAATCATTGGTGTTCTAATAAATTTATATCCTTTCAAAGCCTCAGTATTTTTCCAATTTCAGCCAATAAGAGTCTACCAATTCTTAAATTACTCTCCTGTGGTAACAATGTCACACTTTTCAATCCAATGAATAAGACTATTGTTCTCTCTTTATTTCAGAGAATTTAAATTCTTGAAAAACTACTTGAGATATTTAATATTCTGGTCATACTGAAAATCCATGCCTTGAGTTCCTGACTGTATTCCATGGGCAGTTTAAGAAAGGAATCATAAAACAGAAACAAAAACAGCAAGACAGATTTATGCATATGAAATTTCACAAAATTTAGACTTGCATACAAATATCAATGTACAGCTGTTCCTCAGTATTTGGCTGACTTCAGACTAGTTAAGACACCAGAAAAAATCTTGGGTTAGGGGTTTAGAAACCCTTGAATGAAAATTTATTACTATCCAATATAATTTGTGACTTGATTGGTGACCTCAGTAACCTGTTCTCTTTCTATACATGACTCTTCATCGTCCTATTTTGAAGTCAGTGAGACTTACTCCTGCAGAAAAGCAGACTATTTGAGGGTAAGCCATCTTTCCCACTGCCCCATGTCACTCTGCTATAAGCCAACTGATATGGCTTATAAATACTTCCAGCAACAATGTTTGAAATGAGAAATGATAGTAACTAGAACATTCTGAGACTCACTCACAATCATTTCACAATAGCAAGTACCCTGCCTGTGCCTCCTGGGGAATGTCCTGCAAGCTCAAGATTCAGAGTGAGTCAGTACCCTGGTGCCAAGTGCATCCAATCTCTGAGACTCAGAGCCCATTCTCTACGGTGAGGCTGATGCCCCACAACACAGGAAGCTGTGAGGGGAATAACATGCTACATGGGGAGGTACTTTGGAAATGGAGAAGCCTCCTATAGAAATTGGTTACTACTTAAAGATCTTGAGGACTTTGAAAAGAAATGGTCCATGGTTCAGATTCTTCAGATAGTCAGATGTCTCAGCAATCCCCTGATTGAAAGTGGAGAGGACACTGGAGCTGCCCTCAAGAGCAGGAAAGAACAAGGTGGGGGACAAAGGATAAACTGTACTTTCAAGGGTATGTGTGTGTACTCTATAAAGTCTCTTTGCAGCAAAGCTTTTAATACAAGAAGACAGTGGGAGAGCCTGGCTGTGCAGAATGGAATAAGATGTGTGCACTTCAACACATCTGGGAAACAGCAAAGTGATTTAGTTACTAAGGGCTTGTAACCCAAACTGAATTCACTATTTTGTCTTTTTAGAAATGAGTTTGATAGAGAGAAATTTTTAGACTCTATCTGTGATTTTGTTATTCATCTCAAATATGTAACTGGGACATATATATTAATAAAAAATGTTCGGGATGCCCAGGTGGCTCAGCGGTTGGGTGCCTGCCTTTGGCCCAGGGCGTGATCCTGGAGTCCCAGGATCGAGTCCCACATGAGGCTCTCTGCATGAAGCCTGCTTTTCCCTCTGCCTGTGCCTCTGCCTCTTTCTCTCTGTGTCTCTCATGAATCAATAAAATCTTTCCAAAAAAATGTTCAATAAAGACTCTAAACTTGAAAAGTCACCTGGCCAGCCTTATCACAACAGAAAAACTCCAGACCCATCTGAGTTTGTTTGGCAGCTTGGTCACTACTTTTTAGCTGTTACATAGAGTGGAATAGCCCAGAAAATAAACAAGAACTGTCATGGCTCAGAGACTTCAAATGACACGGGAGCAAAGTGTCCAATTTTGAGATGGACCTGGGAAATGGCCAAGATAAATGTCTATGCTGCTACTTTCTGTTCCTCAGACTTGCTTTCAAGACTACTACTACTCCCGCTACTAATAATTGCCATTAAAAATGTAATGCAATGGAATGTAATGCCATATATATATACACATATATATATATAAATATTATAATTACAGTATGTTCAGCGAGATCCTAGCACTTTAAATTATCTCGTTGAATCTTTATATGTATCCCTACAAAGTGTGAGCTGTTATCATCCCCATTTTACAAATGAAGAAATCGATGCACAGAGAGGTTGAGAAACATACCCAAGATCTGAACCACCACATGGCTATCCTCCAGCAAGAACTGGGTAATTACTGGCTATGGTGTTGAAAAGAAGAGATGAAATGGTCCTTGGAGGGGTAGTCTACGAACTTTGAGTTGGTTTCAAGGAGGAAGCGTGGGTTTTCTTGGATCCACCCATATTTTCTTACTCTTGTAATAAAGGCATACATTTCAGTTGGTGACTTGGTTAGGTAGGGTGGAGGGCAGAACAGCAGCCCCAAAGATATTGAATTCCTGATCTAGTTAGTGTTACCTCAAATGGCAAAAAGACTGCAGAGGTGATTCAGGTAAGGTTGTTAAATAAAGCAAATATTCTGGGTTATTTGGGTAGGTGCAATGTGATCACAAGGATCATCATAAGTGAGACTAGGTCAGAGTCAGAGAGATTTAAAGATAGAAAAAGAAGCCATACAAAAAAAGAAAAAAAAAAGAAGTCATGCAGGCAGCCTCTAGAAGCTAGTAAAGCTGAGGAATTGGGTTCTTCCTTAGAGCCTCTAGGAGGAAAACAGCCCTGCCAAAACCTTGACACTAGTCTGATGAGACTCATTTCAGGGACTAATTGAAGATTAGGAAACAAAATTAGAACTCTGCCAAATGTTTGAATACCCAGTGTGGTTTGATTAATTGAGGAAATTCTATTTTCCTCTCCTTACATTCTCCCACAGTACTTACCTTCAAGAACACAGATATGGAAAAATGAACAGGTAGTTACGATCGTGTTTCTAGGAGGAAAATACAGTGTTGGGATCCCTGGGTGGCGCAGCGGTTTGGCGCCTGCCTTTGGCCCAGGGCACGATCCCGGAGACCCGGGATCAAATCCCACATCGTGCTCCCGGTGCATGGAACCTGCTTCTCCCTCTGCCTGTGTCTCTGCCTCTCTCTCTCTCTCTCTTTCTCTCTGTGACTATCATAAATAAATAAAAATTTTTAAAAAAAGGAAAATACAGTGTTATAAAAAGTATAGGAGAGACACATAAGCCCAGCTTGGGGACCTCAAAGACTCTTTAACTGAAATGGCCATTGTATTGCTCTGAGTTTCCCCAAGAAACTGAACCAGTAGGAGAGAGGAGTGTGCGTGTTTACATATGCGATTTGTTATAAGGAATTGGTTCATGCAGTTACAGAGGCTGAGAAGTTCTGAGATTGGGAGTCGGCAAGCTGGAGACCTGGGAGGGTCAGTGGTGTGAGTCCCAGTCTGAGTCTGATTCCCAAGGCAGATGATCAATGAATGTCTCCACTCAAACAGTTAGGTGGAGAGCACATTCTCTCTTATTCTACCTTTTTGTCCTATTCAGGCCTTTAATGAATTAGATGAGGCCCACGTTAGGGAGGGCAATCTGCTTTACTCAGCCTACTGATTCAAATATTAATTTTATCGAAAACACCTCACAAACCCAGGATCAAGTTTGACCAAAGATATGGGCATTCTATGCTCCAAATTGACACATAATCTTTTTTTTTTTTTTTTTTTTTTAATTCATGAAAGACACACACAGAGGCAGCAACATAGGCAGAGGAAGAAGCAGGCTCCATGCAGGAAGTCCGATGTGGGACTCCATCCTGGGACTCCAGGATCACACCCTGAGCCAAAGGCAGACGCTCAACCACTGGGCCACCCAGGCATCCCAATGACACATAATCTTAACCAACACAGCCACTCAGGTGTGACTTGAAGGATTAGTTTGTATGGCGTCATAACCCAGCCTGGTCTAATGAATATGACACAACACACTTTTTAGTTGTTGAAAAGAGAAAAGGAGGTCCCGACAGGGAAAGATCTCTAATGTATACCAGCGAACCAGGCAATTCTCAGAATAATTACATGTCATATCATCCCTTTTTTTGTAGAAAAGTGATGTTTGTACATTCAAAGTACAGAAAGTATGACAATAATTGACAGTGTACAGCAATAATTGACAGTGATTATTTCTGGGAAGAGGTGAAGAGAAGGGAAAGATATAGAAATTTCAACATGTTACCAGTGTATGTGTATGCACAGAAAAGGACATGGCAGATTACTCACAAAAGTGCTAAGAATTTTTGAGTGAAAGGGATGTTTTATAGGAAGTTTTATGTTGCTTTCATTTCTCTGCAATTTTTTTTGTGTTTTCTCTGCATTTTCTTTCTTTCTTAGGCTTTTATAACGATTATATCTATCTTTAAAAGGTAATATATGTACATGGTCAGAAATTCTAGAGGCACAAAAGATATCTAGGGAAAATCCTCTCTCACAGTTCCTCACAGCTCCCAGTGCTCATCCTAGAAGGCACTGCACTGTGGCCAGGTTTCTAATTTGTCCTTCCAGGGATAAAGGATCTTCTTACTTATTCTTTGGTTAGTTTCCTATTTTACCCAAATGGATGCATATGAGAAACACTTTCCTGGGCCTTGCTTTGCCCCCCTTAGTATTTGTTGGAGATTGTTCCATATCCATACACAGAACTGCCTTGTTCATTATATATTTTGAAGTTTAAGTAATCTCTCTACCCAACATGGGCTTTAACTCATGACCTTGAGATCCAGAGTTCCATGCTCTTCTGACTGAGCCAGTCAGGCACCCGTGCCTTGTTCTTATAAGCAGTTGCAGGGTATTCCACTATGTGAGTACATTGTGACTTCTTTAATGGGTTTCCTACCTGTCAGGTTATTAAATTGTTCCTAACCTTCTGTTTTGACAGACAGCTCTATAATGGCTATCCTTAAAAAGCAGATCATTCTACACATGTGAAAATGTATCTCTAGGAGGTGTTCCCAGAAGTGGAAGCATTAGAGCAGAGTATGTACATATTTAGTTTTGGAAGACATTCAATTTGCTCACCACAGACAGTTGACCAACGTCACTTGAAAAAATTAATATGTGAGGGAGTCTGTTCCCTCATGCTCCAGGCAACGAAGCGTCACCAATATTTTGATCTTTGTTGTGTGAAAAGTGGCATCCTACTCTAATTTTAATTCTTATTATTATGAAGTTAAGACTTCTTTCATTTATCTAGAATCCATTTGCATTTCTTTCCCTGTGAACTGTATTTTCAGCCATTTGCCTATTTCATTTCTTGAGCCTCTGGTCTTTTTATAGTGCGTTTGCATCTAAAGGAAATTAACATCTTAGGACAGGTTTCCAATTTATCTTCTGACTTCATGTGTGGTTTGTTCAATTACGTTAAATTTCTTTTTTTCTTTTTTTTTGGTAATGAGAGTGCATTGCCTTTATTTTAAAACTGCAGGGATCCCTGGGTGGCGCAGCGGTTTGGCACCTGCCTTTGGCCCAGGGCGTGATCCTGGAGTCCCGGGATCGAATCCCACGTCGGGCTCCCTGCATGGAGCCTGCTTCTCCCTCTGCCTGTGTCTCTGCCTCTCTCTCTCTGTGTGACTATCATAAATAAATTAATTAATTAAAAAAAATAACTGCAGCGTCGTTACGAGGAGGAAAGGCTGTTCACACCCCGTCCACGCGCGTCCGCGGCGGGTGGGAGCTCCTCGTGGTCCGCCCACCCTGCGGGTCGCGCTCCCCGGCGCCTGCTCCCTCCTCGCGCGCCCACGTGGGCGGCCCGTGGGGCCAGGCTCTGGGCAGGGCGCTCCCTCGCGGAACTGCGTCCCACACGCGGGGAAGTTTCCCATCCAGCTCCCGCTTCCGACTCCTTCGCAGGCCTGTCTCCAGCCTCGCGGCCGCCACACGAGCCCGTCCGCACCCCTTCCCGAGGCCCAACCCCGACCTCGACCGCACCCCTGCCCCGCTCCTTCCCGACACCCCGGCCCGACTCCCCTCCGCACCCCCGCCGCCGTGCTCCACCGTCTCCGCGGGTTGCCTCCTTCGGGAACTTGCTCCAATGGGCGAAGAACAAACCGTGGACGTGACGCCCCTGGAAGCCCAGCAAGGAGGGCCTTGCCCAGGGCCCCGAAACGGCAACGAGCAGAGGCTCTGCCCCCACAGGCCTGGGGCCTCCAGCCGGCGCAAGGGGCGCAGGGGCACAGGGGCGCTAGGGGCGCTGGGGGCGCAGGGGTACCGGGGCTGCAGGGGCACAGGGGCCGCAGGGCCGCAGAGGCCGCAGAGGCCGCAGGGGGCGCAGGGGCTGCAGGGGCACAGGGGCCGCAGGGGCCGTAGAGGGCGCAGGGGGCGCAGGGGCCGCAGGGCCACAGGGGGCGCAGAGGCCGCAGGGGCGCAGGGGCTGCATGGGGCGCAGGGCCGCAGAGGGCACAGGGGGCGCAGGGGCGCAGGGGCGCAGGGGCTGCAGGGGGCGCAGGGCCGCAGAGGGCACAGGGGGCGCAGGGGCTGCAGGGGCCGCAGGGGGCACAGGGGCTGCAGGTACCGCAGGGGGCGCAGGGCCGCAGGGGCGCAGGGCCGCAGGGGCCGTAGAGGGCGCAGGGGGCGCAGGGGGCGCAGAGGCCGCAGGGGCTGCATGGGGCGCAGGGCCGCAGAGGGCGCAGGGGGCGCAGGGGCTGCAGGGGCCGCAGAGGCCGCAGGGGCCGCAGAGGGCGCAGAGGGCGCAGGGGCCACAGGGGCCGCAGGGGGCGCAGGGGCCGTAGAGGGCCCAGGGGGCGCAGGGGCGCAGAGGCCGGAGGGGCCGCAGGGGCGCAGGGGGCACAGGGGCCGCAGGGGCGCAGGGGCCGCAGGGGGCACAGGGGCCGCAGGGGCCGCAGGGGGCGCAGGGGCCGCAGAGGGCGCAGGGGCCGCAGGGGGCACAGGGGCCGCAGGGGCCGCAGGGGGCACAGGGGCCGCAGGGGGCACAGGGGCCGCAGGGGCGCAGGGGCCGCAGGGGGCACAGGGGCCGCAGGGGCGCAGGGGCCTCAGGGGGCACAGGGGCCGCAGGGGCCGCAGGGGGCGCAGGGGCCGCAGAGGGCGCAGGGGCCGCAGAGGGCGCAGGGGCCGCAGGGGGCACAGGGGCCGCAGGGGCCGCAGGGGGCACAGGGGCCGCAGGGGGCACAGGGGCCGCAGGGGCCGCAGGGGGCGCAGGGGCCGCAGAGGGCGCAGAGGGCGCAGGGGCCGCAGGGGGCGCAGGGGCGCAGGGGGCGCAGGGGCCGTAGAGGGCGCAGGGGGCGCAGGGGGCGCAGGGGCCGCAGAGGCGCAGGGGCCGCAGGGGGCGCAGGGGCCGCAGAGGGCGCAGAGGGCGCAGAGGGCGCAGGGGCCGCAGGGGGCGCAGGGGCCGTAGAGGACGCAGGGGGCACAGGGGCCGCAGGGGCGCAGGGGCCGCAGGGGGCACAGGGGCCGCAGGGGCCGCAGGGGGCGCAGGGGCCGCAGAGGGCGCAGAGGGCGCAGGGGCCGCAGGGGGCGCAGGGGCGCAGGGGGCGCAGGGGCCGTAGAGGGCGCAGGGGCCGCAGAGGCGCAGGGGCCGCAGGGGGCGCAGGGGCCGCAGAGGGCGCAGAGGGCGCAGAGGGCGCAGGGGCCGCAGGGGGCGCAGGGGCCGTAGAGGACGCAGGGGGCACAGGGCCGCAGGGGGCGCAGGGGCCGCAGAGGGCGCAGAGGGCGCAGAGGGCGCAGGGGCCGCAGGGGGCGCAGGGGCCGTAGAGGACGCAGGGGGCACAGGGCCGCAGGGGCCGCAGGGCCGCAGGGGGCGCAGGGGGCGCAGAGGCCGCAGGGGGGCGGAGGCAGCACAGCGTCTGCGGTCTCGCGGCCCGAGGGCGCCCCGGCACGACTCGCTCTCCGCTCCTGGACTCGGCCGCAGCCCCGACCCCCGGGGTTCCGCCGCAGGGCAGCGCGGCCGGGCTTAGCCCCGAACTCCGGCCCCCTGGGGGCCGAAGGGGCGCCTCGGAACCAACGGCTCGACGCCGGCTTCCAGCGCTAGGGGGGACGCGTGTGCGGAGGACTTCCGGGGCGGGGTCCGGCGGGAGCGGAAGAGCCCCGGGGCTGCGCGGGGCCGGGCGGGGAGCGGGAAGGAGGCTGTGGGTGCAGGGGCTCGGCCATGAACTTGGAGCGGCTGCGGAAGCGCGTCCGGCAGTACCTGGACCAGGTGGGCCGCCCGACCGGGAAGGGGGAGCCCCGGGGCTGGGGGGGCCAGTGCGCTCTGAGCCCTGGTCCGCGGGGGTGACTGTCGTGGCGGTCTCGGCGGCGCCGGGTCCCACCCGGCCTGGGCCTTGGACCCGGAGTAAAGCACTGCAGAGGAGGGGCGCAGGCCCCAGCCCGCAGCCCCAGCCCGCAGCCCCAGCCCGCAGCCCCGCAGGCCCGCAGCCCCGCAGGCCCCAGCCCGCAGCCCCGCAGCCCCCCAGCCCGCAGCCCCAGCCCGCAGCCCCGCAGCCCGCAGCCCCAGCCCGCAGCCCCGCAGCCCCCCAGGCCCCAGCCCGCAGCCCCAGCCCGCAGCCCCAGCCCGCAGCCCCAGCCCGCAGCCCCGCAGCCCCCAGCCCCGCAGCCCCCAGCCCGCAGCCCCAGCCCGCAGCCCCAGCCCCAGCCCCGCAGCCCCCCAGCCCGCAGCCCCGCAGCCCCCCAGGCCCCAGCCCGCAGCCCCAGCCCGCAGCCCCGCAGCCCCGCAGCCCGCAGCCCGCAGCCCCAGCCCGCAGCCCAGCCCGCAGCCCCGGCAGCCCCGCAGCCCCAGCCCGCAGCCCCGCAGCCCCAGGCCCAGCCGCCCCAGCCGGCCCAGCCCGCAGCCCGCAGCCGCAGCCCCGCAGCCCCAGCCCCAGCCCCAGCCCCCGCCCAGCCCCGCCAGCCCCGCCGCAGCCCCCAGCCCCAGCCCGCAGGCCCAGCCCAGCCCCGAGCCCAGGCCCCCAGCCCCAGCCCAGCGCCCCCAGCGCCCCCAGCCCCAGCCCCAGCCCCAGCCCAGCCCCGCAGCCCGCAGCCCCAGCCCCCCAGCCCCGCAGGCCCCAGCCCCCAGCCCCCAGCCCGCAGCCCCAGCCCCAGCCCCCGCAGGCCCCAGCCCCAGCCCAGCCCCCAGCCCGCCAGCCCCGCAGGCCCCAGCCCCCCAGCCCCGCAGCCCGCAGGCCCCCAGCCCCCCAGCCCCGCAGCCCCAGCCCCGCAGCCCCAGCCCCGCAGCCCCGCAGGCCCCAGCCCCCCAGCCCCGCAGGCCCCCAGCCCCGCAGGCCCCACAGCACTGCAGCCCCAGCCCCGCAGCCTCCCAGCCCCCCCAGGCCCCACAGCACTGCAGCCCCAGCCCCCCAGCCCCGCAGGCCTCAGCCCCGCAGCCCCAGCCCCCCAGCCCGCAGGCCCCAGCCCCGCAGGCCCCAGCCCCGCAGGCCCGCAGCCCCCCAGGCCCCACAGCACTGCAGCCCCAGCACCCCAGCCTCGCACCCCGCACTCCCCAGCACCCCAGCATCCTCCCCTCGCCTGGTGGATGAGGGACCGTCAGCCTCGTGTCTGCCGTGTACTGCAGCTGGCCTCCCTGCTGGGCACAGAGTAGCTGCTCAGTAACACGGTGCTCACTGCAAGGTGTAGGGTGGCCTTTGAATTCAGCTAGTTAATGAAAATTTTCGAGAAGTTTAGTTGTGATTCTTATTTGGCAGGACTTAAGTGAATAAAAATACAAATAAGTGTGTTTGGTGGGGTCAGTATTTTTAAAAACTCATGTTAACAATATCTGCATTCCCTGCACTGCCCTTGAATGAAGACAGCAGTGCTTAAGAAGTGACTCCAGCACTCAGGTTTTGTCAAGTTTATACCCTCCGAATAAGTTGGAAACCAAGAAGGGGAGGGAAAAGCATATTTGATATGAAATGTTCGGAGTGAATCTGAGATGCTGCCAGATGCGGAGTTGAAACCATTCTGGAAGCATTCCTCTTCCCAGATTGACTGGCTACACAGTACCTAGTTGGCATTCAGGAACTGAGAACCGTTGCTAACGAGATACTGCAAAATAATTGTTTAAATTTTCTAGTGTTTTAGGTACCTACTGATCTATTTTTCCAATGTATTAAACTTCTACAAAGAAAAGAAATCCTACCTTCTTGAGCTGTAATTATCAAAGATCTTACAGTAATGTTCTTATTGCACCACTGAACCAAAACTCACCTAGCTGCATGTAAAATGGAGATATGATTGGTAGACCCCTGGCACATGTAAACCAGTTTTGTATTAAGATGTCAATTTATTGCATAGCAGTCTAATATTAGATATCTGTTGAAAACTATTAAAATAACAGCAGTTACTTTTTTTTTTTTTTAATATAGCAACAGTATCAAAGTGCTCTATTTTGGGCAGATAAAGTAGCTTCACTTTCTCATGGTAAGTGACAACTTTAAATTTTTTTTCCTGATTTCTGTATTTTTAAAAGGCTTTATAGTTTTCCTTGTACCTCTGACCAATTAAGTGATTTTTTTCTTCCAGAGGAACCCCAGGACATTTATTGGTTGGCTCAGTGTCTTTACCTAACAGCACAGTATCATAGAGCAGCTCATGCACTTCGGTCACGAAAACTGGACAAAGTAAGTGTGTGAACTTTAAAGCTTCCCAAAGCTTTTCAAAATTGTCAATAGATTCAATGTCAAAATTATTTTAAAGGATTCAGTTTTTCTGATTGAATGAGAAATTTTCTCATTCCTAATCTCCCTTTTGTCCCTCCAGCCGAGTCACTTAGTTTTTAAAATTCTGTTTTCTAAATAACCCTGAAATGATGGATATTCCTTTCCGTGTCATTACTCCTCGTACTTGTCAGGTCTTTTGTCTGTTTTGTCTTAGCCTCTTGTCTCTCTAGTAACATCTTTCCCACTTCTACTTTCCCTCTCTTTTTAACTATCCTTTAAACTATCACAAGGGTGATCTTCCCAAAACACAGAAACACAGTCCTGATTATAGCACTCACCATATCACTAAGTGATTTTCCATCATCTACAGGGTCAAATCAGATGCATTAATAGTCCTCTGTGATTTCTCTCCAGTCTGTGTTGAACCCGGTCATGCTGACTACTTGCAGTCCCTTAGACCTACCCACTTTTTTCTCCGTTTAATTGGCTAGTATTGCTCATGCCCTTCTTTCAGAGTTTATGTAGTTTATGTCTTCCTGCCAGAACCTCCTCGAGGGCAGATCCTTACTCCTTTTTGAATCCTAGGTGCTAGTGAGGAGTAGGTTCACCATGAGTATAGTATTAAAAAGACTGGATTTGGGTTTTCTGCAAAAGTAAAAGGACAAATTAGGAAGGTTGCTTTCTTCATTTTATGCTTATAGCTTTCTTTTAGAATGGGAGTATGTATTATCTTGATCTCTTTTTTAATAATTTCTTTCCTAGCTATATGAAGCATGTCGCTACCTTGCAGCTAGATGCCATGTAAGTGTGCCCTCAGTTTCAGTTTTCTTTGGTAAGAGTTTAATTATGTGAATGTTATGCATTCCTTACATATGTGTAAGGATTCTGGTGATCGGGCTTGGCAGATTAGTAAGATACTTCATGAGGAAATGTTCTTTTCTTTAGTATTATTTGCTATAAAATATCCTCAATTTACTAGAATCTGACATGCAAGAAGAAAATTGTTTTAGAATTTTAAAATTTAAATTCTACATTTTAAATTTAGGTAATGAGTTGGCATGATATATTATTAACTTTTGAAATATACACATAGTATTCATGTGTATATCTAGTGTTAGAAGTCATGGGTGATAAACAGTATTTCTGGTTTTTACACAGTATGCTGCAAAAGAGCATCAACAAGCTCTTGATATTCTTGATATGGAGGAGCCAATCAACAAAAGGTTGTTTGAGAAATGCTTAAAGGATGAAAGTGGCTTGAAAGACCCCTCTAGTGACTGGGAAATGTCACAGTCCTCGGTAAGTCACACTGTAGTAAGCATGCTTCAGTAACTTTGGTGAGAATTACCCACAGGACATGGCAAACAAAAACCACCTTCTTTTCTTTGAGTATCACCATGTTAAAACAGTTTGCTTTCCAACTTATTTGTCGCTGAAACACAAAAACATACTGAGGCATTTCTGAGTCCTTAGTTGGAAGCTGTAGTTATGTCCTCATATGCCTGAATCTGGAATAGGCTGACTTGGTATCTTTCTTCTCATACTTGATGCCTTAAGCTACTTGGGCAAGTGGACTACCCCTTCCCCTTCTTTCTTTTCTTTTCTTTTTTTTTTTTTTTTTTAAGATTTTATTTATTTATTCATGAGAGACACAGAGAGAGACAGAGACACAAGCAGGCTCCATGCAGGGAGCCCGATATGGGACTCGATCCTGGGTTTCCAGGATCAGGCCCTGGGCTGAAGGCAGCGCTAAACCGCTGAGCCACCTGGGCTGCCCTAACCCTTCCCCTTCTTACTGTGTTGCAATGGCCTACCCGCAGCCTGCAGAAAACCTTGATTACCTTAGTTTGCTTCCTTCCAGGGAGTGGTCAGGTGTTACTATTTATGTTATATTGTATATTTTAGTTTGTAGACTTCATATCTGCCTGCAAATTCCTTGTTGACAGAGGTTATATAATGTAGCCTAATCAATAACGTTCACAGTCAGATTACTAATCTGGACCTGTTATTCTTGTTTTCTTTCTTTTTTTTTTTTTTCTTTCTTTTTTTTAACAGCCTTCTTGAGATAATCTGTTTATGTGCTAAGAAGCACATTCATTTTTCTGTAAAGAAAGGTATTTTTGAGGGAGCTTGGTTATTATCATTATTATTTTTGGACTGCTTATCTGTTAATTTATCTAAGAAATGCATGGTTTGTAATGTGTTATTTATGAAATCACTTTTTTTTTTATGAAATCACTTTTTTAAAAAAATTTTAACAAGGGTACTGAATAGGTCTAAGATTTGCTTGTTATATCCTCTGACATTTTTAGGTTTGGATTTTCTGATGAATCTTCTTTGCCCTTTACCAGTTTTAGCTGCCTATCTTTGGATCATCTATAAGTCTAGTTACATATTTCTTGAGGGTCACAGTCTGGAATATGGGTTACCATACCCTCTTGTTAATGGTAGTGCAGTGGCGACTGTGCCTACACCTTAATGTGTGCTTACACCTTCTGGTTCTCACAAGACCTTGTAAATAACGTGAGGGAAGGAAACCTGTCTGGAGTCACTAGTAAGCATCAGAGCTGGGATTGGAACTCAGGTCCGCCCAGTACTACAAGCCCATGTAGGGCTTGTGCTGTGTTGCTACATTCAGTTTCTTTCACTGAGATCTGCCTATCAAACTGAGTTTGATTTAATATTTGTATGCTCTTTGCCATCTCAATCATTACCCTCTCTGAGACAGGATAGGAACAAAGTAGCAGTGACATGTACTCTAGTTATAAAGATTGTTGAAGTGAGGAGAGCTTAAGAAAGATAGATTAGTTTTACTTTGTTTTCCTGTTTTAATTTATACTGTCTAACAGTTGGGATGGAACAAATCCTTTTAAAGGTAAAGAAAAGTCTCAGCCTTCAGGTAATATATAATTCTTGATCAAAAATTAAGTTTAGAAGTATTGGTTTAGTATGTGACTCCTCATTTTTCCAACAGATAAAGAGTTCTATTTGTCTCCTACGGGGGAAGATCTATGATGCCCTGGATAACAGAGCCCTAGCTACTTATAGCTACAAAGAAGCTTTGAAACTCGATGCCTACTGTTTTGAAGCATTTGATCTTTTAACATCACATCACATGTTGACAGCCCAAGAAGGTTTGGAAACTCAAGTGTTTTCATGTTTAGCACAATTAATAGTGTTTGGATTTTTTTTTTCCTCTGAAGTCTGTAGAATCGAGCAGACAATGTTGCAGGTTTCAATAGACCTCTTAACTTCCTTAGCATCTTCAAATGTGAAGCACATTACAAAGGACAGTTTTTTACAGTGTCCCCTTGCTGTCAGAGTCTTTAGGGGTTTTGATGTATAAGACCATCTTTTTGAGAAGTGACTTAAGGTAGTGTCAGCCGAGTCCTCAGCTTCTGATTCAGAGGTGCCCAACCCGGCTGCACCTCAAAGCCCTGAAGAACTTTAAAAACATCAGTGTGCGGGTCCCGACTCCAAGCAAGTGGAATGGAATCTCTGTTCTTGGGGCCCTGGGTCAGATGTTTTAAAGTTCTCAGATGACCCTGAGGTACAGGTAGGGCTGAGAACCATAGACCTAGTATGTGAGCAGTAATACGAAGGGAACATAACGCAAGAAATGGAGAGAAGGTGGAGATGTTGTATTAATGGGACTCAAGCACATTTTAGCCTAGGGCAGTGGTTTTGCCCTCTAGGGACATTCTTGATTTTTACAAATTGAGAATGGTAGTGGGAGGTTTGCTACTGGCATCTAGCGGGTAGAGGTGAGATCCCGCTAACCATTCTGTGGTGCTTAGGACAGCCAACATGACAGAATTATTCACTCAGAGTGAGGCTGGGAAACCAGCCTGGTGGTCCTTCTATCTGGTGATGTGCAGCATCACTTAAAAGGCTTCATGGCTCAGCCCTCCAGGTAGTTCTCACCACCTGGGTCTGGAACCACTGTCTTAGTTTTCCTAGTACATTTTGATCTTGTTATTTTCTCTTATGAGTTTGATTTACTTAGACCAAGAACTATAGAAAAATATTTTTCATCGCTGATGTTTTTTTCCCCCATAAATATTGTGAGGATTTTTTTTTTTTTAACATTTTTAAGAAAAAGAACTTCTTGAGTCACTACCTCTTAGCAAGCTCTGTACTGAAGAACAGGAATTGCTACGCTTTCTGTTTGAGAACAAATTAAAAAAGGTAAGTGAAAACACTGTATTTGCTTTATGTAAATGTTTTACTAAATTTGGCCTCTATTCTTTTACTAGCTAAATTTTTAAAAGTTAATTTTTATTACTTTAGCACATTTGCAAGAATAGATTTAGATTGCTTAAATTAAATGATGATTCCTATAAAAGCTTCCAAAAACGTGTCTTTCTCCTATGGACACATTCCTACCCTGGAATTCCATGATAAAATTGAGAGGAGAGTTCAGCTAATTGAGAAGAGGACGAATGAGCAGGAAGTTAAGAGCTTTTGAATCTCACACTTGCCCTGTGCACAGCCTTGAGCCCTCGAGCCAGATTGAGGCTGCCATTTGATTTGTGTCACTCATTGAGTTCATGTCTACCTTTCTCTGTTGCAGTATAATAAACCTAGTGAAACTGTCCTCCCCGAGTCTGTAGATGGTTTGCAAGAGAATCTGGATGTGGTAGTGTCTTTAGCTGAAAGACATTATTATAACTGTGATTTTAAAATGTGCTACAAGCTTACTTCTGTGTAAGTATATCCACTCGTTTCTGTGTAGGAACATAAGAGTCCTGTCCCGTTTTACCTAAGGAGTGTGTGGGACTGCTTTCTGAGTAATCTTGAAATGGGTGATAATTTAAGTTGCTTTTACCTTTTATAGATTACTAGAGGGGTAATTGTTTCTTAAAAGAACAAATTACAGGTTTATGCATGCTTGTAGTTTTATTCCATTACTTTTAGGAATAGACATGTCCCTCATCTCAGTCTTCTATAATTTGCAAGTTTGAAAATACCGTACTGGCACATAGTCTTATAAAATCCATTCTTTGTTAAAGTAGGGACTAGTAAAATCCTCTAGATACTGGGTATTCAGTCAGTCTCACTAACTAGCCAAGCCATCCCCCCATGCCAGTTTTCCAGTGCACCTGATTCAGACTTGTCTCTTAGCTACATTATAAATGCTATTTTTACTATATGTACTATAGAAGTGAACACACATAGGCTATTTTGAACGAATCTTTAGGATTGCTTTAAATCCTTGATTTCACAAAAATTTTAAGTGACAAATACTTATCATCTGTTTAATATTTTGTATTGTTTTTAATCCTAAATAATTGGATTGTTCATTTTATGTTATAGTTTTAATGATTTAAAGTAAATATATGTGATAGTGTTTATTTTTATTCCTAACAAATAAACCAGAAATTTCTCTTTCACTTGTGAGATAATTAATCATTACCTTAACTGAATCAAGGTGAAGTAAGAAAGTAAAAAAGTATTGTACCCCACAGTATTTTACATAATGACTGTTTAGACATTGCTAATTTTAATGTTCTCTTACATACTGTTTCTGGCACAGTAAGTCTGTTGTTTTGACTTTCAGAGTAATGGAGAAAGATCCTTTCCATGCAAACTGTTTACCTGTACATATAGGTACTCTTGTGGAGCTGAATAAAGCAAATGGTAAAAAAACTTTTTTAAATGAAAATAATTGTTGGGGTGCCTGGGTGGCTCAGTTGAGCATCTGACTCTTGATCTCAGCTCAGGTCTTGATCTCAGGGTCTTGAGTTCAGGCCCTGTGTTTGGCATCACGCAGGGTGTGGAGCCTACTTAAAACAAATAAAATAGTAATTGTTAAGAAAAAAATTTCTGTAACTCTTGAAATTTTGTCTCAAATCCTGGATATTTGAGATTGCAGGTGACAACATAATGGAGTTCTCCAATAAAAGTAGTAGGGTGAAAAAGGCTTATTAGGGCACTTGGGTGACTCACTGGTTGAACATCTGCCTTTGGCTCAGGTCTGTCTCGGGCTCTCTGCAGGAAGCCTGCTTCTCCAACTCTGTTTCTCTGCCCCTCTCTCTGTGTCTCTCATGAATAGATAAATAAAATCTTAAAAAAAAAAAATAAGAAAGGCTTATCAGAGTGACTGAGGATCAATTCTATTATGCCAGCAGAACACTGTTTCTTTATCTGTGCCTCCTTTTCTCAAATGTAGTTTGTGGTTTAGGTTATATAAGCTTTATAGTGTTGGGGCCAGTTTTTCCTTTTTTTTTTTGTAAATCTCTAAGAAAATTGATAAGATAGCAGGCAGTAACTGTTTAGAAACTGGAGGGGGACAGACTTTTTTTTGCTTGTGCTTTCCATATTTTAACATTTCAGGAACTTAGTTATATTTGGATGATATTTGCCCTTAAGTCTTTTAAGCTGAATAGTGGACTCTGTCAGGATTTTAAAAAGCCAGACACTCCCATTCCAGACCCCTGCTGCTCAAACCGTGGTTTGTGAGCCAGCAGCATGACATTTCTCGGAGGTTTGTTATGGACGCAGTCACTGGCTATCTTAGTCTAATGCGTCCAAGTCTGCATGTGGGAAACATCAATGGCATGTTATGACTTACACATTCCTCAAGAAGAAATCATTGTGCTGATTTGATAAACTTGAAAGTTTGGTTACTCAGATTGATTGTTGATGATATGGATGCTCCATAAGGCCATAGGGTTAGAGACCTCAGTTTTTAAGATAGGTCAAAAGCTGTGAAACTACTTTTTAAGTACCATGACGTGTTCTCTCATGTGCCACTCCAGAAGCACTCGGCACCCACTTACTGGGTAAGGAATCGGGGGAGTGAATGAAAAATCTGTAACAGCTGCCTTGTGCAGTTGGTATATCTCCTTACGTAGAAAGAAGGAAAAGTATAAAATTTTTGCTGTGAGAACAAAATCTGTGTGATTGTGAAGAGTTGTAACTGGAGGAAAGTCGTATCTTAAAATTCATTGGATCTAATTTTTTTTCTTTTTCTCTAATGTAGAACTTTTCTATCTTTCTCATAAATTGGTGGATCTATATCCTAGTAATCCTGTAAGTAAGTGTAAAACTTTTTTTATTATGGTATTTTTTGTGTAATAGCTTATATTTAAGTTCAAGCAAATAATGTTTTATTTCAGGGTGTTGGAGGAGAACCTCCTAGTGCTATGATAATTAGAAGCAGCATTAGCTTTTTCAGTCCATGAGCTTTTTTATTTTTCTAAGTATCTTCAAACAAGAGTTTAAGACAAAAATCCTTTTTTCTGGTTATAGAAATTATATACACTTATTTAAAAATACTTGACATACAGAAAAAGAAAATATTGAAAGTGAAAGTCATACTCTCACCTCTTAATGAGTAATGCTAATGCTTTTTCACACTGCACATGTAAGATACCTTACTGAACAATGCAGTGATTGAAATCAGTCTCCACTGCTGTGGGTCACAACCACCCAGACATTGAAACTGGAATCAGGAACTAGGTCTTTAGAGACAGAAGTCAGGGATCAAGGCCTAAGGCTCTCATAAGAATCCATCGTTGGCCAGCATGAAAGTAATCTAGAAAGAGGCAAAACCAGTGCAAGAGAAGTCAGCTAATGAGGTTGATCCTGGTTAGTTCCTGCTTGGAGCCAGGGTCGAGCCAGGGAAGACATGACGCAGGCTGGCATTTGAACTCTGGGAGCCTCATCTTCTGTTGAACGCTACACAGACATCATTGAAGGCACTTTGAGGAAGAATCTGTTCTTTTTTTATCTAGGACTTTTTTTTCATCTAGGACTTTTAATAGCCTGTCTCAGAGAAGTTTCTAACTTGGACTAGAGTAGCTTGAGCTAGAACATGTATGTGATGGAACATCTAGTCCATGCTCTGGCCTAATCTGTTAGAGATTTCTATTTCCAACGTAAGCATCTTTGGTTACAGTAAATTTTGAACTTTGTAGGTATCTTGGTTTGCGGTGGGATGCTACTATCTCATGGTTGGTCATAAAAACGAGCATGCCAGAAGATATCTCAGGTACGGATCTGTTGTCTTCCTCCCCCTGTAATAAGCCCCTATAGGCTTCCTATAAAGTGATTTCTTGTTCATCCTTTTAATATAGTAATTAGTTAAGTAATTTAAAAGCAATATGAAAGAATGATTTGTTTAGCAGATTCAGTTCAGTTGTATCAATTATGTACCTTTTTATAGGATGTCATGAGGGGAGATTCAAGTCAGTGGTCGTTGATCTTGTTCTCAAGGAACTTACAATACATTTAAATTATTATTTATAAACTTGAAGAAATATGAAACAATAATGTAATTTGAAACTTGTTTTTCATTTACAAAGATAATAAATATTATAACCTTTTACTTTTAGGACTTCTTTTGTTAAAAGAAGTTGTGAAATTATATGAAACCCTGTGAGATTAGGATCACTAAATGTGACTATAAAACAGAATTCTTTTGGAATTCTATAATAAATATTATAACCTTTTACTTTTAGGACTTCTTTTGTTAAAAGAAGTTGTGAAATTATATGAAACCCTGTGAGATTAGGATCACTAAATGTGACTATAAAACAGAATTCTTGGGGGTGCCTGGGTTGCTCAGTGGTTGAGCATCTGCCTTTGGCTCAGGACGTGATCTCGGAGTTCCCGGGGGATTGAGTCCTGCATCAGTCTCCTGTATGGAGCCTGCTTCTCCTCCGTCTGCCTATGTCTCTGCCTCTCTCTGTGTCTCTCATGAATAAATAAAACCTTTAAAATAGAAAAAAAAAAAAAAAAGAACAGAATTCTTGCCATAGTGAACTGGTTTATATGAGGGTCTGTTGTGGTCTTACCTTCAGGAACTCCATGCAGCCAAGTGAAGCTAACCAGTATTAACCAATTATTATTAACCAGTATTATTCAATTATTCAAGTACAGAAAAATGGGAAAGTATGGACTTTGGACCCAGATTTGAATTCTAATGCAAGCCTTGCCACTTACTAGTTAATTTCTCTGACCCTGTTTTCTTTAAAATGGAAATGATACAATACTGTATCCCCGGCTTATTAGGAAAACTGGTAGGTGACACGTAAAGAAGGATCTTGCACAAGGAAGAAAATAGGGAGGAGTTCTCTGATCAGTTGAGTTTTGCATTTTAGAAGAACTTAATTGTGTTTTTCGTGGAGTAGGAAGGTATGCTTCTCTGATTTAGTGGTGGACTCTCCATGAAACAAGGAATATTTGAGTAATAGAAAATAAAATGCTGGGAAATGAGAAGCTTATCCTTTGTGTTTTCCATGTTTTGTGGTATGTGTCACCAGTATGTCTGCTGACTGAAGACTACTTATAACTGTTTGAGACCATGCAGTCCAGTCTGCAGAATCAGAGTGACTCTCTTACCACCATCCATGGGATGTCACTTAATGTTCCCAGGCTCAGTATCCTTATCTTTAAAATATAAATAATTGTGGGGATCCCTGGGTGGCTCAGCGATTTAGCGCCTGCCTTTGGCCCAGGGCGTGATCCTGGAGTCCTGGGATCGAGTCCCACATCGGGCTCCCAACATGGAGCCTGCTTCTCCCTCCTCTTGTGTCTCTGCCTCTCTCTTTCTCTCTCTCTCTTTCTCTCTCTATGTCTATCATAAATAAATAAATCTTAAAAAATAAAATAAAATAAAATATAAATAATTGCAAGTTATTAGGAGTAGGTGATGCATATAAGGCACCTAACATGGTGCCTCATTAAATGGTTGCTGCTACCACCATTAGTGAAACAAAGCTCCTAGATTAAGTAATATTTCGGTACTAGATGCCGTTGGGTTCAACTATTTTAGCTAAAAAATAGTGGATCTCGGGCAGCCCCGGTGGCCCAGCAGTTTGGCGCCGCCTTCGGCCCAGAGTGTGATCCTGGAGACCCGGGGTCGAGTCCCACGTTGGGCTCCCTGCATGAAGCCTGCTTCTTTCCCTCTCCCTCTGCCTGTGTTGTCTCTGCCTCTCTCTCTCTCTGTCTGCAATGAATAAATAAATAAAATATTAAGAATAAATAAATAAATAAAATAAAAAATAGCGGATCTCTTAAAATTTCTTAAAATTTTGCTTGTACTATTAAGCACTTTTATTTCAAATGAATTAACACAGTTGTTATGTGTTTAGTATGTTGAGAGCTCATTTATTTATTTAATTCTAATATCTTCGAAGCCATCAGCTTATATAAGATTAACAATTTAAGAATGAATATATTACTAGAATGGCATCTCTCGTTTCAGCAAAGCAACAACACTTGAGAAGACTTACGGGCCTGCGTGGGTAGCATATGGACACTCATTTGCAGTTGAGAGTGAGCACGACCAAGCCATGGCTGCTTACTTTACAGCAGCACAGCTGATGAAAGGGTATGACAGAGCAGGTGGTAAAATCCATGAAGGATTGCTTTTGCTCACAAAATAAGAATTCCACTATTACTGCCACTCCCATTTAGTTACTGAATCAAATTATCTTACTTGTGTCTTGTTAGTAGCTTATGATTTAAAATAACTATTGGAAGTTGAGGGAAAGAGAGGCTGCTGTAGTGATTTTGCCTAGCAGTTCACCTTAACCAATACAGAAGGGAAATAGGAAATAAAGCTGAGGGAAGAGGTGAGGATACAAGCTCCTTCTCACATGCTCATGCAAGAATGAAAATATTCATGAGCAAATTGTTAATTTATAGTCTATTTAAGTCCAAAAGGTATTTGCTCTGGGCTTAGTGGACTATATTTGCCAGTGTTCCAGATTTCTATTGATATATCAATATTAAGTATATTGATATTCCGTGATGTAAGTGTGCCCTAAGAGTATCTTACTTTGGGGAGTGGAGTATTGCTGTTACTCCTATCAACTCTCTTTGGACTCCCCTCACCCGAGGCCTACCATATTCTTTTGTGTGGACTGCCTCCATCTCTGGAGAGGCAGTAGGAGTACAGCAGTTCAGAGGGCTGGTCTAGAGTCACCACCTGGTGATCTTGGCAAACTATGTACCCTCCTGAAAATAGGTGTAATCACAGTACTTATTCCTGGGAGTCATTGAGACAATAACAAAGACTTTGAACAACACCTGATGTGCAGAACACACTCAGTAAAAGTTAGCTGCCTTCATTTGTTTGCTTGTATTATTCAGGAAGGGGATCATCTATTCATTTGCACTAAATGTCCTTTTGTTAGGTTTAACCCTTTTCAGGCTATCAGACTTATTTTGGCACCCAGTTCTGCATCTAATATTCATGATCCCCAGATTTTTTTCAATTCTGTTAGATTTGATGTATATGACTTTTATATCTAACTTGTCATCCCTGCACATATTGTAAAGGAAATAGCTCCCTAGTTGTGGTAGTCTCTTTAGCTTGCCTTAACAAAGTGCCAAAGACTGGGTAACTTAAAGAATGAATACTGGGATCCCTGGGTGGCGCAGCGGTTTGGCGCCTGCCTTTGGCCCAGGGCGTGATCCTGGAGACCCGGGATCGAATCCCACATCGGGCTCCCGGTGCATGGAGCCTGCTTCTCCCTCCGCCTGTGTCTCTGCCTCTCTCTCTCTCTCTGTGACTATCATTAAATAAATAAAAAATTAAAAAAAAAAAAAAAAAAAAAGAATGAATGAATACTTATTTTCTCACAGCTCCAGAGACTGGGAAACGCTGGTCAGGGTGCTGTCCTGTTTGGTCCTCGTGAAGGCTCTTCCTGACTTGCAAATAGCCACTTTCTCAGTGTCCTCATGCGGCGGGACAGAGCTTTGGCATTTTTTCTTTCTTTCTTTCTTTCTTTTTTTTTTTGGCATTTTTTCTTTCACAGGGGCACCAGCCCTATTGTGTTAGGTCCCCATCCTTACGACATCATTTAACCTTTATTATTTCCTCACAGGCCTTCTCCAAATGTAGTCACATTGGGGTAGGAATTTGGTCAGGGTGGGGGATGTATAAATTGAGTCCTAATACCAGTGTACTAGAAACAGTCTTCCAGAGGTACCTGGGTGGTTCAGTCCGTTAAGCATCTGCCTTCCATTTAGGTCATGATCTCCGGGTCCTGGGATCAAGTCCCATGTCAGGCTCCCTGCCCAGCGGGGAGTCTGCTTCTCCCTTGGCCTGCCCCTCCCCTCCAATCAATCTATATCTATATATCTATATCTATATCTATATATCTATATATCTATATCTATCTATATCTAATCTATATCTATCTTAAAAAAATAATCCTCCAGGTTAAAATTGTTCAGCCCCTTATCGATTTAACTACATGGTCCTCAATACTTAGCCCAAGATTCTCCAGTTTATCCACCAAGACGTGGGACTTTTTCCAGTGCTTTGCTAAAGCTTGGCTCCCATATCTATGTAGACAGGCCTAACGAATGACAGATCTAATCTGTCAATCTGATAAATTGGCAGGAAAAAAAAAATCTCCATAATTTGCCATGGGTTGTTTCTTAGGAGCACAGGCTAGAGTATGCTTTCTTTTTTTCCTGGATGCTCACAAACCCACAAGAGTTAGTTGTTAGTTCCTACCTAAAAATCAAAACCAGTGATACTTTACCAGTTTAACAAACTTTATCCAAGTAAATTTTCAAATAAGCTCATCAAGATAAGCATTATTCTTTTTAGTTCTTCCTCATCAGAAAAACTTTGCATTCTCTTAACTTGCCCTGTGTTCAGATAAATGTTTGAAATTGTGTAAATATTTCAAGTTTCCTGTATGATTCCTTCTTTGAGCCACTGGTTATGTAGAGTATGTTTAATTTCCACATATTTGTGAATTTCCCAAATTTCCTACTCAGGATTTTTCATTTAATTTCATTGTGGTTGGAGAACATACTGCATGTATTTCAATCCTTTCAAAGTTCTTGAGGCTTGTTTCATGATCTAACATGGTCTACCTAGAATGTTCTAGGTGCACTTGAGAATTCTGCTTTTTTCCAGTACAGTATTATCACTGTAATCCCTTGGGTCTGATTGTGTTTCCTTTTTTTATCCTCCATCCATTATTCTACCAGTTATGACAGATGGAGTATTGAAGCCTCCCAACTATTACTGTTAAACTGCCTCTTTCCCCCTCCAATTCTGGCAGTTTTTGCTACATGTATTTTGGATCTCTATTGTTCAATTCTCGATGGATTGAGCCTTTTATTATGGAAGGTCATCCTTCATTGTCTCTGGTAACAGATTTTGTCTTTAAGTCTATTTTGTCCAATATTAGTATAATCACCTCAGTTCTCTTTGTTACTGTTTGCTTGGTCGGTCATTTCCCATCCTTTTACTTTTAACTTGTTTGTGTCTTTGAATCTGAAGTATGTCTCATAGATAAAATGTAGTTGGATTATGGTTTTATTATCCATCCTGTGAATGTCTTGCCTTTTGATGGAATTTTATTCATTTATGTATTATAAAATTACTGATAAGTTTAGAATTTATGTTTGCCATTTTGCTCTGTTTATGTCTTATGTCTCGTTTGTTCTTTCTTGGTACTGCCTTTTGTTTAGATATTTTGTAACATACATTTTAATTCCTTGGTTTTTCCTTATAGTATGTTTTTTGAGCTCTTTTTTGTGGTTTTCTTGAAGATTATAGTTAACATCTTAAACTAGTCTAATTTGGATTAATACCAAAAATGGGACTTTCCAACACCAACAACCAGTTTTCTGATTCTCTGGACATGAGCTAAGTCCTATAAGTCAATTCAGTTCTTTTTTATTTTTTATTTAAAAATTTTATTTAAATTCAATTAACATATAATTATTATTAATTTCAGAGATAGAAGTCAGTGATTCATCCATCTTAAATAACACCCTGTTCTCATTGTATCATGTGCCCTCCTTAATGTCCATCACCCAGTGACCTCATCCCCCCCACACTTCTCCTTCCAGCAACCCTCACTTTGTTTCCTATGGTTAAGAATCTTTATGGTTTGTCTCCGTCTCTGATTTTTTCTTTTTTCTTTTTCCATCTCTTCCCCTATGATCCTCTGTTTGTTTCTTAAATTCCATATATGAGATCATATAATTGTCTTTCTCTAATTGACTTATTTCACTCAGCATAATATCCTCTAACTCCATCCATATTGTTACAAGTGGCCAGATTTCATCCTTTCTGATGGCTGAGTAATATTCCGTTGTATATACAGACCATCTTCTTTATCCATTCATCTGTCGATGGACATCTGGGCTCCTCCCACAGTTTGGCTATTAGGGAGATTGTTGCTCTTAACACTGGGATGCAGATGCCCCTTTGGATTACTACTTTTGTATCTTTAGGGTAAATACCCAGTAGTGAATTGCTGGGTTGTAGGGTAGCTCTATTGTCAACTTCTTGAGGAACCTCCACAGTGTTGTCCAGAGTGGCTGGTTCCTACCAACAGTGCATGAGGGTTCCCCTTTCTCTGTATCCTCACCAACCTCTGTCGTTTCCTGACTTGTTCATTTTAGCCATTCTGACAGGTATCTAATGGTGGTTTTAGTTTGTATTTCTCTGTAGCCGACTGTTGGCTCAGTTTAGTTCTGACATTAGCTGGACTTAGTGTAGACCTCACAGGTTAAGTGCTTGGCCCCACAGGACTGCCCCTCCCCACTTCAGATCCCAGTGATAAGTCTCAGGCCACTTTTACTTCTGACTGTCTATGAATCAGAGGTTCCCGTTACCCTCTCCTGAGATTTGATGATTTGCTAGAATGACCTACCAAACTCAGGAAGGCATTTTACTTACATTTTCTGGCTTATTATAAAGGATACACTCAGGAATAGCCAGATGGAAGAGACACACAGGACAAGGTATGTGTGGAGGTGCGCATGGCTTCTACTCCTCTTCAGGCATGCCACCCTTTCAGCACTGCTTTGTGCTCACCAATCCAGAAACTCTAGGGCTCACGGTTTGAAAGTTTTTATGGAGTTCAATCTCCAACCCTTCCCTTCCTGGAAGGTCAGTGGGTGGGAACAAAGGTTGCAACCCTCTCATCACATAGTCCTTCTGGTGACCAGCCCCATCTCCAGGCTATTGCAGGGTCCTACCCTAAATCACCTGAATTAGCATTAACAGAAACGATCAAAAGCGGTCATGAATCACAAAAGAGACTCCACTCCCACCACTCAGGAAATTGTGAGGGTTTTAGGTGCTCTGTATGAAGAACACAGGAAGACCAAATATATTTCTCATTTTACCACAGCAGCTTAATTCCAGTAGTACATAAAAACTTCACCCCTATGCATCTCTGTTTCCTCCTCCCTCCTTTGTGCTATTGTCTTATGCATTACATTTACACATTGTAAATCCCTTAACACGTATCTAATTGTTATGTTATCTATTAAATCAGACAAAAATACATTTGTATTGTCTTATGTCGGGGCACCTGGGTGACTCAGCAATTGGGTGTCTGCCTGCGGCTGGGTGTGATCCTGGGGTCCCAGGATCGAGTTCCCACATTGGGCTTCCTGCAGGGAGCCTGCTTCTCCCTCTGCCTGTGTCTCCTCCTTTGTCTCTGTCTCTCATGAATAAATAAATAAAATATTTTTAAAAATGCATTTATATTGTCTTATGTTTACCTATGTGGTTATTTTTAGTAAGCTGTTTTTTTTTTCTTTTTAATGTGAGATTTGAGTTACTGTCTAGTGTCCTTTTCATTTCAGCCCGAGGGATTGATTCCCTTCAGTGTTTCTTATAAGGTAAATCTGCAACAGGATTTCTCAGCTTTTTGTTGCCCTGAGAAATTTTTGATTTCACCTTCATTTTCAGGAATGGTTTTGTTGGATATAAAATCTTGGTTGGCACTCTTTCTTTCAGCGCCTTGAATGTCATCCATCTGCCTTCCTGGTCTCCAGGTATTGGATTAGAAGTCAGGTGTGAATCTTAATAGGAATCTCTTGTGTGTTATTGGTTGCAGTTTCTTTTCTTTCTTTCTTTCTTTTTTTTTTTTTAAGATTTTATTTATTCATGAGAGAAACAGAGAGAGAGGCAGAGACACAGGCAGAGGGAGAAGCAGGCTCCATGCAGGAAGCCCAACGTGGGAGTCGATCCCAGGTCTCCAGGATCAGGCCCTGGGCCGAAGGCAGCGCTAAACTGCTGGGCCACCCAGGGATCCCCTGGTTGCAGTTTCTTATTGCTTTAAAGGTTGAGGGGTGCTTTATCAGTAGTCTGACTATGGTGTGTCCAGGTGTGGATCTCTGAGTATTCTATTTGGAGTTTTTTTTTTTTTTTTTTTTTTTTTGTGAGCTCAGATACTATTTGATTTATATTCTTCCTGCCCCTTCTGTCTCCCTTTGCCTTCTGGGGCTCTCATCATGCAAACTCTGGTGTGTGTGGTGGCATCCCATAGGTGTCTAAAGCTCTGTTCATTTTTGTTCACTCTTTTATCTTTCTGTTCCTTAGACTGGGTAATATCAGTTGACCTGTCATCAGGTTCACTGATTCTTCAGCCTGTTCAAGCTGCTGGCAAACCCTTCTAGTGAATTTTTATTATTTTACTTTTCAACTCAGAATTTTCTATTTATTTCTATTTTCATATTTAAAATAGCTTATTTAAAGTGTGTAGAACATCCAACATCTGCCCTTTGTCACAGACAATTTCTATTGACTGATTCCCTCCTTCACCCCTAGCCCCTAGATTGCTAATTGTTCCTTGTGTCTTTGCACACTTCAGCGGTTTTTCTAGAATAAACACCCCTCAGATCATTGGTGCCTTTGGTTAACTTCCAAGTTTTAAAAAGTTTTCTTTTGATAATTTAGCAGTGTTGTTGCTTTTTATTGAGTAGTTTGGCCATTTCAGATGGATTTTCTCTAGCTAAATGACCCCTTCTGTAAGTGATTGAGTCTTTATCTGAGTCATGATTTTTGATTAAAACCAAAGCACATACTAACCAGTTGGTTACTATTTATAGACATTCTTAGATCTGTCTTCAAAGAAATACTATTATGTTTGTTTTGATGTAATTACTGGTCTGACAAGAGATGAAGATTCAGTTAAGAAGTGGTTAGTACTTTTTGCCTAGAACTCTCAGAGGATGTGAAAATGGGGTATATACGATATACTTCTGAACTGTGATAGGAATTGAGATGATAGGAATCCACACAAGGGAGGATCTAACCTAACATTTAGGTTAGAAAGTCAGAAGCATTTCACAAAGGGAAGTGGAACTTGAATACGTCACGGTGTTGAATCAAAAGAAGAGAGGAGAGAGATTGTCCAAGCTAAGGGTGTGACATTAGCATCCTGGAAGAAAACAGGAAGTACACATCTGCCCTTCTGCTTCAGACAGTTCCAGTTTTGTTTTGTTTTGTTTTTACTGTAGAATGATGAAAAATAAAGACAAGTAGGTTGCTGATAGATTCTAGAAGTGGCAGCTGATCAGTCTAAAAATTATTAGACTTTGATTAAATATCAGTAAATGAAGTGTTAGAAAAAAAAGGAAGTACCTTGTTTTTGGCTGTGTAATCTTGCAGACAGGATTTAAAGTTGGTAAATTTCTGCTGAATTACCAAGTTTTAGGTGTTGAATATGTGAAATTTTCCAATATTTTTAGGTGTCATTTGCCAATGCTGTACATCGGATTAGAATATGGATTGACCAATAACTCAAAATTGGCTGAAAGATTCTTTGGCCAAGCACTAAGCATTGCCCCAGAAGACCCATTTGTGATGCACGAGGTTGGTGTGGTTGCATTTCAGAATGGAGAGTAAGTACGGAAAGGCCGGCAGCCCTTCCATTTTCCTTCTATAAATGAAGTTAAATCTTAGTCTCTAGAGGTTTTACTCTCCTCAGTGATCTTTCATTAGATTTTTGTTTTTAAATATACCATTTTAGGAGAAGGAGGTGGGCAGTTAAAAAAAAAAAGAAAATACAAAAGTGTTATCTTAGATTTCTTTAAAAATACTAAACAGGATTTGGTTTCCATGGACATGCACTGCCACAAGCTTATAGTTCCAGGAGCAGGAAAGTTGTTGCTGAAGGTGAAGGGTGGCCCTAGGGTTGCTTGGAGGCGTGGCAGACCCCTTTGTCATCTTGTTGATTTGGGAGCTGGAGTCTTACTTTGGAGAAGGATTTCCCACAATTGTAACACAAAAATGCTCGTTTCGTTGCTAGGTAATCCAGAAATTAATCAGAATGGCTCAGTCTCAGAGTTTCCTGGTCATCTGAGGCAGTCCTGCATCCTTGGATATTTATAGAATAAGTAATTCAGCGTTACATTCTAAAGAGAAAAATATTTGAGTGCTTCGCACTAAATTATACATAAATTTAAAAACAATAAATCAGTACTACTGTAATGTTTTTTTATGGCACATGTGTGTATTCTAAAAATTGGATTAGCTGGTATATTTAAGAGCAAGTTTGAAGCTGTTTTAAAATAATGTACAGGGCAGCCCGGGTGGCTCAGCGGTTTAGCACCGCCTTTGGCCCAGGGCGTGATCGTGGAGTCCCACATCATGCTCCCTGCATGGAGCCTGCTTCTCCCTCTGCCTGTGTCTCTGCCTTTCTCTCTCTCTTTCTTTGTCTCCCATGAATAAAATAAATCTTAAAAAAAAAAAAATACAGTAATGATTTAATATGTAGTCCATTGATTTGTAAGCCAGAGTCAGCTCTCCTAGCACTTACACATTTGTAGACAGATGTATGTTCCTAGCTGAGGTCAGAGATGACATTCTGCCTTCCTATTTCTGCACCCATACTGTAAATGAGCATTTTTTGTGCAGTCTATTATTTTGTGCTAAATTTTCCACATTTGTATGCTTTCTGTTGATGATGTTACTATTATAAATGATCCCCAAGCCTGGTGTTGACGTGCTGTTTGTGACCCTAATCATAGGAAGGCTGTGATGAGCCTGTAGAG
Source organism: Vulpes lagopus (assembly GCF_018345385.1). Lineage (NCBI taxonomy): Eukaryota > Metazoa > Chordata > Mammalia > Carnivora > Canidae > Vulpes > Vulpes lagopus. The sequence goes on along the minus strand of NC_054839.1, from coordinate 165,413 downwards.
AAAGTACCTGTGCCAGATGCGCTTCTTGGCTGGCCATGTTCAGTGTTAGCATGTGGAAAGCAGGTTATATGTTGGACAGGTGACTACAGGTTTGTAGGTACCTGACCCTATATTTCTGCCAGAAGCCATAGTTCAGTATTTGCTAGAACACTGTTTACAGTGACTTTATGGGATATAATTACCAGGAATCATGAGAATTAACTCTCTTAAAATCTTGATCTCTTACAATATTAATGCCATAAAACTATCTGACCTTTAAATTTGAATTTTAATAAACTGTTTATAGAAATTTACTTCATTTTCCTTTCATTTTTTAACCTCATTTTTTCTTACAATGTTTATACTTGCTAATTTGGAATAATCTGTAAACTTTCCCTTCTATTTTAGATGGAAAACGGCAGAAAAATGGTTTCTTGATGCTTTGGAAAAAATTAAAGCAATTGGAAATGAGGTATTCTATGTAATACCTGTAACTCAAGTATGTTTGCTGTTGAATGAGAACGTTAATATGGACAACCTGTTTTGCCTGGAAGACAATGGGCTAAAATTTATACTGGCAATTGGCTTGTTAATATTTGGATTTCAGGCACTTATTTTGCTACATGGTATAAAATGAGTGTGTTTCTAATTGAAAGGGTAGGTGTGGGCTCTTTGCTTTGTTAGAGGCTGTAGTTTTGATTTATGGGAGTAATCAAAATGTATCTGTTGGTTATTTGATATAGGGAATATGTGGTAGTGAACACTGGTAGACACCGTACCATCTAACATAAGATGTCCTTCTCTGGACCTGAGGAGCCTCCTCTTTGATTAATGAGTAAATATATAGACCATGTATCACTTTGTTCAGACCTATCATGGCTTTTCCTTACCTTGTACTTAATACATATTTAGACCTCTCAGTGTTTGAAATATTTAACTAGGTCTTCCCATATGAGAGATGTATGCTCATAAATTAACTTTCCAGCTAGTTTGGAGGTATATACATGGGTATTGTTTTAAAATAATAATGATGTTAGATATTATCAATTTCTGTAGGTAAAGGATTTGCATATTGGTACTCTTCTGATTCTTGATTCTTTTTATTTTCATCTATTTTATTTTATTCTGATTGACACTTCCCATTTTCACTCTGTTCCTTTTCTTACTTATAGATCACATCTTCCTTGGCTGTCAGTTCCTTTTTACTGACACAGACACAGCTCTCTCTGGACCTGTGCCAGTTGACCGTCCACTTGCCCCTTTAAACACAGCTTTATCTATTTTGGTCTTTTATTTGTCCTGTGAATTTAAAACACCCTGTTTCTGTGTGTTGGTATGTGTATGCATGTAAAACAGGTTCTTGAACAGCTCAGTCTTGGGCAGCCTGGATAATGTCTTTTGTTAATATGGGATTGTCACATATCACCTTGCCAATTTTTAGAGTTGGATACCTTAAAACCTTGCTACTTTAACTAGACCAACTGCATCAGCTTCACCTGGGAGTTGGTTAGAAGTGCACAATCCCAGTTCCACTGAATCACAGTCTGCAGTTTTAGCAGGATCCTGAGATGATATGCACAAAAGTTCAAGCCCCACTGTCACAAACCATACTTAGAGTTGGAACTGTGTTTTTTGATGATCTGAGGACACTGGATTCTTAAGAGAAATTTACAGTAATGGCTTTAAGTACAAATGCACAATACTATTAAACTGATAAAATGCCTATTAGAAAGTTACTTGAAAAAAGAGGGAGATATTGTTTGTCCTCAATTATTAACTGTAGCAAATGTCAAAATAGCCACAGGGAAGCAATGGTTTGTAAGGATCAGAAAGAGTTTGTTTTTTGTTCCCATGGGCTGTACCTCCTAGAGTCAGGCTAGGGAGCTGGAGCGTGTGCCTGGAGTCCAAGCTATTTCTGGTTAGCTTGGACTGACTGAGGTGTGTTGATTGTGTCCTAAGCTCTGAGTGATATGTTGGGAGGCAATAGGAAACTAGTGAGATAATTCCTGCCTTTAGTCCTGTTGGGGATTACAGATAAGTAAATTGCAATAATTATACAGTGCACAAAAAGGGCTGTGATTGAGCAAATAAAAGTGCCTACACAGAGGAGCCAGTAACCCAGACTTGAGGATGGACCAAGAAGGCCCCTTGGATATGGCATCTTAAACCTCCTAAAACAGGAGCAGACATCAGCCAGGCACAAGTGAAGAGAAAAGGTCATAGAAGGGATAGAGAATGGCATGTACTGAGTTGGAGTGAAGCCAGTACAGCTTGGAGTTTAAGTTCATAGAGAATATCGAGGAATGGAGCAGAAGGTTAAGTGTGGATCATTAAGGGCCTGGTATCTTATCCTGAGGTGGTGGAGCGCAGATAAGACTTGTCACATGGGGGTTGGCATCACACTGAGGTGTCCTAGGGGTTAAGGATGATGTGGGCGCCAGGCATAAGAAAGCAGGCACTCAGAAGGGCTGGAGGTTGGGGAACAGGGATGGTAGGACAAGGGATAAAAGGTTAGTGGGTGACACACTGGATTTGCAGTGTTTGTGAGCTTTGTAAGTAGGAGTATTTAGTGGGCAGCTGGAAAGCTCTGGGCTAGAAATACAGAGGTTGAACTACTTTAGCATAGAGGGGCTCATTAACAAAGTGGTGTTAATAAAATAATAGCATCCTCCGGAAGTCTCTTTAAATAGCAAAGAAAGAGAATCCAAGAAATACTCTGATTTGTGCTGTGTAGGCTCCGGGAGAGAGGGCAGCCTGCACAGGTGTGGGTGATGATTAGGTGGGTCTGGCTGAAAAATGCATCTGTGAGTCATGGCTTTGATGATGCTTTGTTTTAGGTAACAGTGGACAAATGGGAGCCTTTGTTGAACAACTTGGGGCATGTCTGCAGGAAGCTTAAGTAAGTAAAGTAGAACATTTTCATTCTTTTTTACTGAGTTTATTTAATTTTGGGCAGGCTTGTCCATATCTTTTTTGTTTGTTTTTAGGATTTAAAATTTTTAAGTAATCTCTACACCCAATGTGGGACTTGAGCTATGACCCCAGGATCAGGAGTTACATGGTACACTGAGCCAGCCAGCCACCCTTTAACTTATTTTTATTTTGAGATCTTCCAACTGTGTACTTTGCTGCTCAGATATAGCAAGCATCAAAATAATTATCTCTAGTGGCTTTTGTTATTTCTTTATTTTTATATTCTGGTGGTACATTTATCCTAGAAATTTGAAGAATTATAATAACTTTTCTTTTATTAAAAAATCGGTGTTCAAAGTTAATTTGGAAGAATTAAGATAGTAGGGTTTAGTTAAAACCATATGCATATTCTAACTTTTTTTCTCTAGATACCAGTTTTATGGTATGATAAGCAGCAGCATTTGAAAAATAACTCTTTGGTTAAATAAGTTTGAGGAACTCTAGGCTACTCAAAATAGAATAGGCTTTTCTGTTTCAATATATCTTGGAGTCTTTACTATTTATTAGGAGCTGCAGCATTTCCCAAACTTTAGTTGAACTTTTTTTTCACAAAAGATTTACAGGCAGGTATTCCAGGGAACTTTGGGAAATGCTGTTCCAAGTAACTTGTTTGGACCTTAAAGCAAAAATGTTTGGTTGCTTTTAATCACCTGTGGCGTGGGAGGTTTGTCTCGCCACAATGGAGGGCTTGCAGTGTAGTGGGGTTCTGGCTCATCTTGGGTCCCTGCTGGAGTGGCCTCGGCTGGCTGGCTGACTGGTGGGTGTCCAAGTACGCAGTGCTGGATGTGAAGAACCATTACCAGTCTAAACTGTTACTCTGATGTCCCAAAGTATTTCTGATGTTCTTACATGGATGACCTAACAACTGAATGCTTTCACTGTACCTACTAATTGTTTTTTCTTCCTTCCCGATCTCCCTGTTCCCAACTCAGTCTTTCATCTTCTCTTACAGAAAGTACGCTGAGGCCTTGGATTATCACCGTCAGGCATTGGTGTTAATTCCCCAGAATGCATCCACCTATTCTGCCATTGGGTATATCCATAGTCTGATGGGCAATTTTGAAAATGCTGTTGACTATTTCCACACAGTATGTCTAGTTAACATTTACCGCCTTTTAAAAAATTTTTTATTTTTTTACCGCCTTTTTTTTAAAGATCTTTTCTAGGCAATATTGGGAGTGTTTGTTTTTCTAGGCAGTGTTTATTTTGCCATCTTAAAGTTCTTCAGACGACCTTGTGCTTTCTTCTTTCAGAGAAAAGCATGTGTGTGTTGTGCAATACTCATCCAACTGCAGATAAATGTGAGACTTGTCCTAAGTGTGCAGTGAGACAGACATGTGTCTGTGCTATTTGTTTCCCTAAGCAGAAAAGAAATTTAGGATTTAGAATTAATTCCCTTAGTTACTTTGTTCAGTGAACGAAACAGTCTGTGTTCATCACAAGGAAAGAATTTCTCCTAAATTCACATGCCATATCTCACCAAATATAAGACACCATTAATAAGCAAGTTGCTCCCCGCCCCACACACACACATTCAGACAGACACACACAAATAAACCTTTCAACTTTACATAATTCTAATCTCTCAGTACTTAGAAAGAGTGCTCTTTTTGAACAAATGAGGACATAGATTTTCATCAGGAATCACTCTAGTATCTATATAAAAAAGAAAATATATGTGAAACAGATACTTATAGCACTCTATTCATCACATTCAGAATTTGGTTCTTTTAAATCACTTTTGCACCAGGTGGTCAATGTCTCTGCTTTCCTGGTGCCAGTATACACACCCTGTTCTTTATTTGTGTTTCTCCCAAACAAAGACATTGGCTCTGCAAAGCTTATTCTGCCAGAAAATGTCAACAACAGGTTTTTAGACAAGAATGGCAGTTCCTGTATTTTTGAGTGTTCATATGGTTTGTGGTCTAGTCTATATCTTCATGGTTGCTACATCTAGGCTACCCAAACAGGCCACCATCATCATGGCTGTGGCCAGCTGACAGCAGTAGTAAGAAACCACCAGATATTTAAGGCATCGAAGTTCAGAAATGTTAGAATTGGGGGGGGGGGGGTCGGGAGTGTGTCTTAGAATCAATGAAATAATGGTATTTGAAAAGAAAGATAAAAATATGAGAAAACACGTAGGGTTGGTTAAAGATTTTCAGGTGAGATCAAGTCCTGAAAGTGCCACTATGATAATGAGAATACTGAGCTAGTAAGAAGTGTGGACTAGCAGCTTTTCTGGTTTGTGTGATCTTTCAAATGTGTACATTTGAAGATTGTATAATTTACCTCTGTTCTGTGATATAATTAATCCAGAAGGTTTAGAAGGCTCTATATTGAGATATGATTTTGAAAATCTTTTTTGGAGGAGTGTGATTTCAAACATAAAAGAGAATGATGTAAAGACCCTCCACATGGCCATCATCCAATTTCAAAAGACATCAACTTGTGACTACTCTTGTAGCCCTCCTCCCCTACTCCCCCTAATTCCTTGGAGTGTTTTGAATTGAGTCCTGCAGGAATATTTTTAAATGAAAGAGAAGGAAATACATTTTCTTGTAATAACCATGCTCCATCTTTTCTGGCAGGCCCTTGGTCTTAGACGAGATGATACATTTTCTGTTACAATGCTTGGTCATTGCATTGAGATGTACATTGGTGATTCTGAAGCTTACATTGGTAAGATTATAATTATTCTAATTGACATTTTATTCTATTCTTTAGATTGTTGTATGTCTCTGTTTAGTTTTCTCAAATCTCATGTAAGGTTCTCAGTTTATCTTTCTAACTATTTATATTAATATCAAGAAACTCCATTTATATTGTTGGAATAATGCTGTAGGAATTAATGACTCATTAAGTATTTGTACAGTTTAAAATGAATATTTGATATATGCAAAATACTGTTACAGAGTACATGTAGAGTGCTGTTGTGATATAGGAGAATATAATTGACAGAAAAAATCTTGGAGACTTTTATTTTCGAATAATTTCTAATATATGAAAAGGCTCTGGCCTTAATACTTTGTAAAATGGGGTTTATAGCATATTAACTTTTAAACTTCAGTGGAATATTAAGTTGGCTTACATTCACATTATAGTGCAATGTAATTTAAATAATTTTTTGGTAATAAGCAAGTCTTAAGATAAATCTGGATAGAATGCTGCACTTGGGCACTCACTTGGTTACAAATTTTGTAAGGTAACAAGGGTATGGTGAAGTTAAACCTTGAGACAATGTAAAACCATGAGAAAAAAAAATGTTAATTTAATTAGGCTTCAATAAAATGAACTTCTGTTCATTAAAAAGGCAGGTCATAGACTGGGAGAAGTTATAATTTGTAGACTGTCAAAGAACTTGTGCTTAGAATACAAAAAATCCTATAGAGCAATAAGAAAAAGTTAAATAAGAAATGGGTTCATATTATACTACATATTAACTAGAATTTGAATAAAAATTTGAAAAGGAATAAAAAAGATCCAAAATGAGCAAAATATTGGAACAGGAGCTTCACCAAAGAGGATATGCACTGAAGCAAATGAATATGCTCAATATCGTTACATAATCATGGAAATGAAATTATAAAACCATTCTGAGATGTCACTGCATACCTGCCAAACCGGCTATAGATAGAAAATACTAATAATGACTAATGTTGGTAGTGATACAGAGCAGCTGGTACTCTTGTGTATTATTGGTTGTCGGTGGACTACATAAAGGTAGAGCTACTTTGGAACACTGTTTAACATGTCTGCTAAAGTTAAATAGGCCAATTAAATCCATTATGTGTTGCTGCCTGATGAATCACTCCACCGACAAGGATGTATTAGTTCTCACAGCTCTCTATGTTGATTGGTGGTTCATTTGCTGGTCTCATTCATCAGTGCAGCTGTGGTCAGCGGGCACTTGATGGGCTGACAGTCTAAGATGGCCTCATGCATAGATGGGGACCTCAGCTGACACTGAGAGGTGGGCCTTGTACAGGTCTTCTATCTCAGGCTTCTTCATAGCGTGGAGATCTCAGGGTTCTAAGGACAAGAATGAAAGCCTCAAGACCTTTTGAAAGCTGGAAGTGTCACAAAATCACTTCCATCACATTTTGTTCAGTGTAGGTCCACATGATTGAGTGCAATGTCATCACGGGTGGGGCTAGGAGGTGTGGTGTTAGGGTGGCAACCTGCCACGCTGCTCTTAGGATGTAGTAATTCTTCCAGGTGTGTGCCCAGTGGTATAGGGGCCTCAGGAAGCCAATGCTCACACACAGGATTGTTTCCAGCATCTATGTTCGTAATCACACCTAACTGGAAATAACTGAATGTCTACACGTATATAGCAGAGGAGAAAGGAATGCTAGCAAGCTTACCCAGTAGAGTACTACACACTTAAAAAGACCATTAAGTCATGTTGTAACATAGGTGAATCTCCTACATTTTGACAAAAAGAATATACGCCAATTATTTATTTATTATTTATTTATTATTTATTTATTTTTAAAATTTTATTTATTCATGAGAGACAGAGAGAGACACAGGCAGAGGGAGAAGCAGGCTCCATGCAGGGAGCCCGATGTGGGACTCAATCCCGGGTCTCCAGGATCAGGTCCTGGGCTGAAGGCAGCGCTAAACCGCTGAGCCACCAGGGCTACCCTGAGCTGTGCTCTTAAAAGTACAGTTTTACTAGGTGGTGGGGGGAGTGCTGTGTAAACATGGAAATGATGGATAAATGACGGAGTGTCTTACTTTATTTTCCTTGTGGTGTTTCTTTTTAGGAGCAGACATTAAAGACAAATTAAAATGTTATGACTTTGATGTGCATACAATGAAGACACTAAAAAACATTATTTCACCTCCGTGGGATTTCAGGGAATTTGAAGTAGAAAAACAGACTGCAGAAGAGACAGGGCTTGTGCCCCTGGAAACCTCACGGAAAACCCCAGATCCCAGACCTTCTTTAGAAGAAACCTTCGAAATTGAAATGAATGAAAGTGACATGATGCTGGAGACCTCAATGTCAGACCACAGCACATGACTGCAGACAGGTCTCAGCTCCATTTTGTCCTGGGGGAGGTCCCGGTTTCCTCATATCCTTGTCCCATCTTCAGAAATCCCCACTTGTTAACACAAATGCAGACGGCACTTCTCCACTGAGGAGTGGAGACCTGCCAAGAGGCTGGACCATACACCTTTGGAGCAGATATTTTCTCGTCCCACAAAGCAGTTTTGTGTAGAGGAATAAAGAGGTAAATTGTGTATTATGTCTCTTTTTTTTCCTTTTTCAAACAGTGTTTCTTTTGGACTGATTTTAGGTTTTTGAAAAAGCTACAAAAGGTTTCTCCCTGTTCACGTCTTATGTGACCGAAGAATCTTGTCATAAAAAAGAAATGCATGTTGGGGATCCCTGGGTGGCTCAGTGGTTTGGCGCCTGCCTTTGGCTCAGGGCTTGATCCCGGGTTCCTAGGGTCCTGCACTGGCTCCCTGTGTGGAGCCTGCTTCTCCCTCTGTCTCTCTCTCTGTGTCTCTCATGAATAAATAAAATCTTTAAAAGCAAAAAACCAAATGCATGCCTGTACTCCACAAGTAATGCCACTCCAGGCTTAACTTGGATTTCACTTTTTGTCCATTAATGTCCTCTCAGCTGTGACCGTATCCCAGGCTTCTCTTTCATGACCTAGATGGATTGCAGAGGACTGGTCAGTTATTTTGTAGAATGTCTCTTGATTTGAGTTTGTTTGATGTATTTGTCATATTGGACTAGGGTTCTTGGTTTTGGGAAAAAAGTACCACAGCTGTGGACAAGGTACCTTTCTTATCACATGTCAGGGGGTCACAATATGTTGTTAATATTGATTATCACAATATTATGACTTATCACAAATGTTGTTAATATTGATTAGTTGGTTGCAGTGGTGTCTACCATTGGTTTTTCCACTGTAAAGTTACAGTTTTTCCCTGTCTGTAATGCATGCTTTAGAAGCAAATTATGAAGTAGTTTTTGTTTTTAGGACCAAGAGGTTTAAGCTCCACCCTCTGGAGGGGAGATATTTATACATATTATTTTGGAATTCTTGTGTAATGCAAATTTGTGTCTCCTATTAATTCAACCATCTGTGTGGACTCATGTATATATATTTTTACATTTTAGGTTATGATCCTATACAATATTATTTTAGGGCTTCAGTTGTTTCAGCATTGCCCATTGGGAACTCCTTCAGGTTGGCTCCTATCTCCTTGTGATATACCCCCATCCATTTTTCTTTTTTTGTTTTTCTTCTGGTAAAATATACATAACATGAACTATGGACTTCAGTTCATAATAATGCATCACTAATGATACAAATACACCAGTGCAAGGTGTGGATACAGGTGTGGGTGGGGAGTACTTGGGAATTGTGCCTTTTGTAATCCTAAACTCCTCTAAGAAATAAAGCATGTGAGTATGTGTTTATAGATGGACAATGATAGCCATCTTAACCATTTTTTTTTCAAAGATTTTATTTATTTATTCATGAGAGACACAGAGAGGGGGTGGGGGGCACAGATACAGGCAGAGGGAGAAGCAGGCTCCATGCAGGGAGCCTGACGCGGGACTCAATCCCGGGTCTCCAGGATCACACCCCGGGCCGAAGGCGGCGCAAACCGCTGCACCACTGGGGCTGCCCTGTCTTAACCATTTTTAAGTGTACAATTCAGTGGCATTTATTTCCAGTTTTTTTCATCATCGCAAATTTTGTACCTGGTAAGCATTAAGTCCATACTCATCCCTCCTGCTAGTCCCAGATAACCTCTAATCTACATTATGTCTGAATTTGCTTATCTAGACCATTTCATATAAGTGGAATCAGACAGTATCTGTCCTTTTGTGCCAACCTTACCTAGCATTTTTTTTTTTTTTTTTTTTTTTTTAGATTTTATTTCTTTATTCGAGATAGAGTGTGATTAGAGACAGTACAAGCACGGTGGAGGGGCAGAAGGAGAGGGAGAAGCAGACTCTCCACTGAGCAGGGAGCCTGACATGGGGCTCATCCCAGGACCCTGAGATCATGATGAGAGCCGAAGGCAGACACTTAACTGACTGATCCACCCAGGGGCCCCTATGTAGCATATTTTTAAGGTTCATTCCTGTTGTAGCTTTTACCAGAATTTTATTCCTTTTTATGGCTGAGTAATATTCCACAACATCAATCACGTATATCGCATTCATCTGTGGATGGACATTTGGGTTGTTTCCACATTTTGGCTATTGAGAATAACATTGCTGAAAACAGGAGTGTATAAATACCTGAGTCCCTATTTTCAGTTCCTTTGGTATATGCCTAGGAGTGGTATTGTTGGCTCCTGCGCAAAGTTGTACTTAATTTTTTGAGGAACTGACAGACTTCCTACAGTAACTGCCCGTTTTACATTCGCACCACCAGTGCATGATGATCCACTTTCTCTGCATACTTACCAGGGCTTTTTACTCCTTTGTTATTATAATCATTCTAGTGGGTTGGAAGTAGTAGCTCTTTTGGTTTGATTCCTATTTCCCTGATAACTAGTGATGTTGAACATCTTACCCTGTACATTTGCCATTTGTATGTCGTCTTTGGAGGAATGTGTTCATATCTTGTGACCACTTTTAAATTGGGCTGTTTATCTTTTTGTTGTTGAGCTGTTGGAGTCCTTTACCAATTCTAAATATTCTCAGGGATGCCTGGGTGGCTCCATGATTGAACGTTTGCCTTTGGCTCAGGGCGTGATCCCAGGGCCTGGGATAAAGCCCCACATCAGGCTCCCTGCCTCTCCCTCTGCCTGTCTCAGCCTCTGCGAGTCTCACGAATAAATAAATCAATCTTTTAAAAAAAATTGATATTCTCAGATATGTGGATTTGCACATATCTTCTATTATTTGCATTCTTCTCATTCTCTTGATAGTGTCCTTTGATGCACAAATTTTTAATTTTATGACGTTTGTTTATTTTGTTTACTATGCTTTTGGTATTATATTTACAAAAGTGTTGCCAAATCCAAAGTTACACAGATTTTCACTATTTTCCTCTAAGATTTCCTTTTTTTTAATTTTTCTTTTTTTTTTCTTTTAATTTTTATTTATTTATGATAGTCACACAGAGAGAGACAGAGGCAGAGACACAGGCAGAGGGAGAAGCAGGCTCCATGCACCGGGAGCCCGACGTGGGATTCGATCCCGGGTCTCCAGGATCACGCCCTGGGCCAAAGGCAGGCGCTAAACCACTGAGCCACCCAGGGATCCCCTCTTTTTTTTTTTTTTAAGATTTTATTTATTTATTCATGAGAGACAGAGAGAGAGACAGAGACACAGGCAGAGGGAGAAGCAGGCTCCTTGCAGGGAGCCTGATGTGGGACTTGATCCCTGGACTCCAGGATCACGCCCTGGGCCAAAGGCAGGTGGTAAATCACTGAGCCACTCAGGGATCCCTTTAAGATTTCCATAATTTTAGCCCTTAAACATAGGTCTTTGATCCATTTTGAATTAATTTGTGTAAATGTTGTAAGTTGCATTCACTTTTATTCTTTGGAGTGTAGATATTGTTTTCCCAGCACCATTTTTTTTTTTTTTTTTTGAGATTTACTTTTTTTTTCAAATGTGGATTCCTTTATTTCTTCTTGCATAACTGCTCTGGCCAGAATTCCAGTGTTGTGTTAAATAGAAGTGACAGAAGCAGGCATCCTTGTCTTGTTCCTGATCTTAGGAGGAAGGCTTCAGTCTCACCATTGAGGGTGATGCTAATCTCAGGTTCTCACTGATGCCCTTCACAGTGTTGGAGAAGTTCCCTTCTATTCCTAGCCTGTTAAATGGTTTGTTGTTGTTGTTTATTAGAAGGTTGCAGATTTTGTCAAATGCTTTTTTTGTTGGATCAGTTATGATAATGAGGCGTAATGAGTTCTAGGATTTGGGGTCTGTTGAGGGAAAAACATGACCAGTAGCACATTTTGTTTGGCAACTTATATTTGACAGCTCTTTGGGGGCAGTGTGGTGGCCGTACAACAGTGAGTCTCAGGGTTAGAGAAGTCTGAAGTGCAGTGGTAGTGTGGTCTTTCATAGTCCTGAGGTTTGTCTTTATTTATAGCTAGCAGATGCTGGGTGTAGATTTGCCTGGTATGCAAAAAAGGCTTTAGATGGCTAACGATATGCTTGTTTAAGCTACATTTAAAACAATTCCATAAAAAAAAAATAAAACAATTGCACGTACACTTGATGGGATGAGCACTGGGTGTTATGTGTTGGCAAATTGAATTTAAATTAAAAAATGTAAAAAATAAAAATTGCATGTGAAAAATTGGATTTGGCATGTTGGGCTTGAGCTAACCATCTCCACCTGCTGTGAAGAAGTAAACAACATAGTGGTCAGTATGCAGGGGCCATCTCTGGTTCATTTATATGTCTTGTAGGCTTTTTCTTTCATTCTGTTAATGTCCTGTATTATACTGATTGGTTTTCATAGGTTGAACCACCCTTGTGATCCTGGGATAAATCTTGTTTGATCATATTGTATGATCCTTTAAATGTAATGCTGAATACGGTTTGTTTTTTGTTAAGTTTATGTATATATTCATAAGAGATATCTGTTGGTCTGTAGTTCTCTTGTAGTGCTTTTGGCTCTGGTATTGGAGTATTACTGGCCTCATAAAGTTAATTAAGTAGTATTCTCTTCAGTTTTTTGAGAAGAATTGAAATTAATCCTCTAAATATTTGGTGGAATTCACCAGTGAAGCCACCTGGTCCTGAGCTTTTCTGTGTTGGGAGATTTTTGGTTATTGATTCAGTCTCCTTACTTGTTATAGCTGTTTCTTTTTGAGTCAGTTTTGGTAGTTTGTAGGTTTCTAAGAATTTGTGTTTGAGTAATCCCAATTTAGCGTTGATAGCATACACACACTGCTGCTATGTGCCTCCCTTCCCTCATCTTTTTTTTTTTTAAGATTTATTTATTTATTTATGAGAGACCCAGAGAAAGAGAGAGGCAGAGACACGGGCAGAGGGAGAAGCAGGCTCCATGCCGGGAGCCTGATGTGGGCCTAGATCCCTGGACTCCAGGATCATGCCCTGGGCCATAGGCAGGCGCTAAACCACTGAGCCACCCAGGGATCCCCCCTTCCCCCTATCTTAATATCGCTATTGTCACATTCATTGTTTTTATTCATTGTTCCCATTGATTTATAATTATTGTTTTAATCATTTGCCTTTTAAATTATACAAGAAAAAAAAGAGTTACAAACCAAGAGTACTAATACTAATACTGGCTTTTATATTTGCCTATATAGTTATCATTACCATTGTTCTTTATTTATTGATAGGATTCCATATTAGTGTTTAGCATTCTTTCAGGCTGAACAGCTCCCTTTGGTATTTTTTGAAGGGCACTTGGACCCTTCAGTGACAAACTCCCTTAACTTCTATTTATGGGGGATGTCTTAAATTTCTCCTTCCTTCTTGAAGAATATTTTTGCCAGATAAGAAATTTTTGGTTGACAGTATTTCTTATTCAGAGCTTTATGTCAGCTAATAAAGAGGATTATATGCTTCATTTGTTGAAATCCTCGCAGGTCCTCATCCTGATATTGGAAGGTACAGTATCCTACTTTTTGACGGTTCCTGAGACATTTATTCAGAGTATGATTAATGTGTTGTACAGAAATGAATTTTCTGGGGTGTCTGGGTGGCTTAGTTGGTTGGTTATGCCTCCAACTCTTGATCTCAGCTCAGGTCTTGATCTCAGGGTCATGAGTTCAAGCCCCATATACTGGGAATTGAGCCCACTTAAGAAAAAAAAATTTTCCTGACATCTGAAATGCTGTCTTAAAACACCAAAACTTTATCTTCACCAAAAGTATTCCATATATATCTACCTTAAGGTAAGGCAAAAAAAAAGAAAAAAAAAAGGGCTGTCATCCCTTGAGGTTACTGAGTGCTAACTCCAGGAGGTCTTTGTAAGGCTCTCTACATTTGAGGAATCTGAATGCACCTCTCATGCTTCCAGGGCCCAGCATCTGGACTGTTCTGTTTCTGCTCTCTCCACAGTGACTGTCAGCTTAATATAGTAATGCATTTGGATCCTGAGTTCCCTACTGTTTTTTAGACTCAAATAGTGAGGTTTGAGTTTTCATTTTTCTATTCAATGGCTTTTCTCTATCTCCTCAGTCAGTATCACATGTGCCTATTTTTATGCCTTCTGTCTTTAGCTGGGGCTAGAAAATCAAGTGACTAAACTTAAAATAGTTTTCAAATAGGTAAAATGAAGGTATTAATACTGTTTTCACATTTTTTTGCCTTCCAGACCAAAATATTGCTTCACGTAATTTCTTCATTGATCATGTGGTGTGATTTTTTTTTTTTTTTTTCTTTTAGGTTTCTGAAAAAGCAGACTCCTGATAAAGGAGCCATTTCCATATTGACAGTGCTTTAAGAAATAAAAGGCAAAATCCAAGCTGTTTTTCAGATCAGCAGTTAATACCAATGTTTAGGCTTCAGAGTATCAAAGAAAGGTAATGTGTAGTTGTACTGTCAAGTATTTTTCTATTACCACCTAATTTTTACTCTTATAGTTTCCTAAAAAGGCATCCTTTTTGACAACTTCAAAGTGACCATACTGTTATTTTCAGAGGAATATGGGAATGTTATGGTCACTGCTGCTTTAGACCACTGCCATTACCAATTAGATGTGTTCCCAAGTAAGATATAGCCTTTCCTGTATCCAGCATTTACCCCAGGACCACATTCATGTGTGGCAAAGCACAGATACCTACTTTACTCTGATATTTGGAGATTATTTTGCTTTTTTTTTTGTCTATAGTGTATGTAAAACAAACGTAAAAACATTTTAACAGGCTTGGTGATATCTAGGAAGCTAGATTTTGTGATGTAATTTTTTATATAAAATCTTAAGCTATTTTACAAGTATATTTCATTTACTAGATCTTGAAATTTTTAAGATTTTTTGTTTACCATTTCTTAGAATCTTGTTAATAACAAGTAAAGAGGGGCACCTGGGTGGCTCTGTCAGTTGGGCATCTGCTTTTGGCTTGGGTCATGATCTCAGGGTCCTGGGATCGAGTTCCGTGTTGGGCTCCCTGTTCAGTGGGGAGTCTGCTCCCCACCCCAGCCCCGGCTCTTAACGTGTACTCTTCTTCTCTCTCAAAGAAATAAATAAAATCTTAAAAAAAATAGCAGAAACTAAAGAGTCAGAGGGGGTCTTTAAAAATGAACAGTGGTGGCTGTTAGCTGGGGAAAAAACATTTGGGTATTTTGCTGGCTAGATTACAAGAAATACACATCCAGCAAACATGGGAGTGCCTGTAGATGTCAGATGCAGGCCTGGGCTGGGCATACAGAGTTGAATAAAAACCTAGTTCCTGCATAAGTGGAGTCCCACTTCTCAGTTGGTAGGGAGTCTTCAGCACTGAAACTGTAGAAACTAAGTGGAGATGTGCTCAAGGTTCTGAGGATCTCCAGTGAAGCACCTTGACTGGGATGGTGTTGGATTGGGGTGAGAAGGTTCAGGAAGGTGGACAGGACATTATAAGCCAAGGCCACAGCACAAACCATGGCTTCATTGAGGGGGCAAAGTATGGACATAGAATATCACAAAGCACTGCGCATGACTGGACCCAATGAGAAGCTGAGGACAGGAGTTCTGTTCTCCATTTGTCAATTTTGGTTTTTGGCTGAGTGATAAAAGAGTGCTGCATTAAGAACAGATGTGAGGTGTGAGGTTTAGAATAATTAAAGAGCTGAAATTTTGTACTCTTATAATGAGTTTCCTAAAAAGGCATCCTTTTTGACAACTTCAAAGTGACCATACTGTCATTTTCAGAGGAATATGGGAATGTTATGGTCACTGCTGCTTTATCTTATTTTTTTTTAATTAATTTTTATTGGTGTTCAATTTACCAACATACAGAAAATCACTGCTGCTTTAAACCACATGAAGCATGTCCCTAATTTCCCGTGGGCTGGCTAACTGGGCCGATACTTAAGAGGACTGTCAACCAGAAAATGAGTGTGTATTTGGGAGCAAAGAATTGCAGTTTCAGGAGCAAAGATCCAGGCAGGGTGAAAGGAAGGGAGGTGCAGTTACAGGAGTTAGGGAAATTTTCTGGGCAGCCTGGGTGGCTCAGCGGTTTAGTGCCACCTTCAGTCCAGGGCCTGATCTTGGAGACCAGGGATCAAGTCCCATGTTGGGCTCCCTGCATGGAGCTTGTGTCTCCCTCTGCCTGTGTCTGCCCTGCTCTCTCTGTCTCTCTCATGAATAAACAAAATCTTTAAAAAAAATAAAAAAGAATTTTCTATGCGTGTTAATATATATTGACTGACTACTAATTGTATCTTTAGAAAGTTCACAACTACCAGACTTGTCATCAGGTTGTTCTGCAGACTTCTCAAACACTTGCTTAAAACTGCCATTTTGCCCAGTCCAAAGGCAGAGAAGGTGGTTTCTTTCCAATAGCTGTTCAGACTCGACTTTAAAATCGCTCCAGGGCAGCCCTGCTGGCCCAGCGTTTTAGCACCACCTTCAGCCCAGGGCCTGATCCTGGAGTCCAGGGATCGAGTCCCACGTCGGGCTCCCTGCATGGAGCCTGCTTCTCCCTCTGCCTGTGTCTCTGCCTCTTTCTGTGTGTGTCTCTCATGAATAAATAAATAACATTTTTTAAAAAGGGAAAAAATAAAATCGATCCAGTAGGGATCCCTGGGTGGCGCAGCGGTTTGGCGCCTGCCTTTGGCCCAGGGCGCGATCCTGGAGACCCGGGATCGAGTCCCACGTCGGGCTCCCGGTGCATGGAGCCTGCTTCTCCCTCTGCCTGTGTCTCTGCCTCTCTCTCTATCATGAATAAATAAAAATAAATAAATAAAATCGCTCCAGTCACATCAGTCTTTCATTTGTTTAGTCTGAATAAAGTCTAAAAATCAGAGAGTAAAGACTTGCAGGTAGGTGAGAGCGGTATTCTAAAAGATAGTCCAAGTATGCTCTGGAAACATTCGTGTTTAAATGGACGGTTTCCACATTTTTCACCATTAGCCGCTTCTGCACCTACTTCCTATTCTAACGACATATTAAAATATTTTATCTGGCAACGATACTTTCCTCTTTACCACCAGTTTGTTCTGAGAGCGCGCGCAGGCGTGGGGCGGGAGAGGCAGAGTCTGAAGCAGATCCCACACGGGGCTCCAGCTCACGCCGTGGGATCGTGAGCTCCCCAAAATCGTCCCAAGGCGGATTCGCTGAGCCACCGAGCTCCCCCCATCCTGACTTCTTAGGTGCCCGGGGAGCTGACTCGGTGAAGCGGCTGCCTCCGGCTGCAGTCAGGACCTCAGGGTGCGGGGACCGGCCGCACGCGGGGCTCCTGCCGGGGGGGGGCGGCGGGCGGGGGCTGCTCCCCCCTCCCCTCGCCTGTGCTAGCGCGCTCTGACGAAGAAAATCTCAAAAACAAGTGGAAGTCGCGATCCCGGGTGTGCAGCCTTGTCACGCGTCTCCAAGGGGGCTCCGAGGAGCTGCGGACAACTCGCCGGCCTGCGGCGCCCGCAGGGTCGCAGCTGTCGGGGGCCGAGCAGTCCGGGCCGCAGTCGTTCCTCGGCGTTGCCGCTGGTACCGCAGGGCCTGGCAGGGAGGCCGCGCGAGGACAGGAACACGAGGAGCCGCCGCGCCGCTGTCCCGTGCGCTCGCCGGCCCCGGCCCTCCGCCACCAGCCCCCGCCCGTCCTCAGGCCGCAGTCCAGCGCTCCTCGGACAGGGGGACGTGGCCGTCAGGGCTCCACGAGGCGCGCTCCGAGTTTCCCGGGGCCGGGGCCGGGGCCTGCGGCGCCGGACGTGGACTGTCACGGGGGGGAGGGGCGGCGGAGACCCAGTTCTCGCGACGTTTGCAGCCGGGCGGGAGGCGGCGGTGGCTTCGCGGCGGGTGCGAGATGCGCTCAGAGGAGGAGGGGGTCGGAGGCCCTCGGGCGGCAGTTCCTGGGCGCGGCCCGAGCGGGAGGGAGAAGCAGTCCGCTGGGGAAGTCCGGTTCCGCCGGGAGTCGCCGTGGCGAGAAGCAGAGGCACACCCAGCCTCGTCCTCTGGCGGTGGGGCCGGTACGGGCAAACCTCGCGAGGAGAAGACGGTTCTGAGCAAGGTGGGGAAGGGCCGGGGAACGCAAACCTCGCGAGAGGAGGAGGTCGTCTACCGCTGAGACGAGGGCGGGGGGCAGGGTGGTGCTTGCAAATGTCGCGAGAAGAGGGATGGTCTTGACCGGGGCGGGGGCGGAGCCGGGGGGCGTTCCGGAAGCAGGTGGGCGGGGCCGGGCCGGCAAACCTTGCGGGGTGGGGGATGGCGCTGAGCAGACGGACGGCGGGCTCGGGGTTTGGGGTGCGGCGAAGGGACGGAGGCCGCCGGCGGCGTGGGCAGGTCCGCTCGGCCCGACGCGGCCGCTCCTCGCGTGCGTGCGAGGAAGGACAGCGCCTGGAGCCCGCGGCGACCCGGCGGGGCTGGCGGCCTGAGGCGCTGGGCCCGGGCGGGCGGGGCCCGGGAGGAGCCGTGTCGTCCGGGTTACGCGCAGCCCTCCGACCGCACTGGCCTCCCTGACAAACGCGCGGGTTTCTTGGCCGCACACGGGCGGCAGGCGATGGGCGCGGAAGGACCCAGCGCCCGGCACCCTTTCCGCAGGTGGTGGTCCGGCGGCTTCCCCCCAGCCTCACCGAGGGGCAGCTGGAAGAGCAGCTGCGCCCGCTGCCGGCGCACGACTACTTCGCGTTCTTCGCCGCCGACGTGAGGTGAGGGTCTGGCCGCGTCGGGCCCTGGGGGAAGGAGCCGGTGCAGAGCCTCCCTCGGTGAGCGCCGAGCAGGCGGTCCTGCGGCTCCTCTGGAGTAGGCCGGGACGTAGCCCCCGCCGGCACCGCCGTGGTCTAAGGAGAAAGACACGCACCGAAGGGAGAAGCGTGTCGCGGCCCCTGCAAACCCTGCGCTCCCCGCGCCGCTGCCCCCGCCCCCGCCCCACACCTACCAGGTCATCTCTTCTTTTAGTCCCTTACAGCTCGGTGGAAGGGTGACTCTGAGGGCGCGTTGACACTTCCAGATCTCCTTTTATTAGCAAAGAGAAAACCCAGCCAGATCGTGCGATTTTCACTGTGTTTACTACACCTTTTGTAATCATTGTGAGTTTGCGTTTGTGATGGCCGTATAAGGCCTCCTGAATAAATACCTTTACGTGAAAACTTAAGTCAGCCTCTTCAAAGAAAAATATCACTAACAGTGAAATACAAATTTGATCTTAAAAAAATAATAGGTGATTTTCAAATGACTAAAGTTGAAGAAAACTGGTACAGTTAAAGGACAGGCCCTGGACTCAGAGTGGTTCGGTTGGAATCCCAGTCCCACCTTTTAACTTGCTGCACCTTTTGCACACACTGAATTTCTATGAGCCTCAGTGTTCTCATCTCTGAAATGGATTGAAAGTTCCTCCTAGGAAGGATGTTGGTAGTTGTGAAATACTGACTACCAAATTACCAATAGGAGAAAGGCTTAGTTCTTCTGTAGTCCCCATACCATGTGCTGTAGTTAATGGTCCCTCTAAAGTACATAAATGTGTTCTCTAAGTCAGTGAAGAAGCTCTTATAGGATAGGACGTTTTCATTATGAATGAATCATGACTAGGTAGTGTTGGGTCTTGATGTGTGCTAAGGAATGACCTTTGAATAAGCTTTCCTTTGACTTTTCAACCTTGGAAGACCAGTATTTTAACTCTGATTCTGTGTAGTAGAGATACTGACCTTACATGTCTTTTCCAAGTTATTAAAAAGATTTCCAGTAATGTTTATTTTTGCTTTTTTGCTAAAGAATACCCGGATTGGAATATAAATAATAGTGAAAGGGAATATAAGGGAAGGGAGAAGAAATGTGTGGGAAGTGTCAGAAAGGGAGACAGAACATAAAGACTCCTAACTCTGGGAAACGAACTGGGGGTGGTGGAAGGGGAGGAAGGCAGGGGATGGGGGTGACTGGGTGACGGGCACTGAGGGGGGCACTTGATGGGATGAGCACTGGGTGTTATTCTGTATGTTGGCAAATTGAACACCAATAAAAAATAAATTTATTATAAAAAAAAAGAATACTCGGATTGTTGTATTTAGCTGAGAAATGATTCTTTGGCATATAGGTTTTATCTGAAATAGTTTCTTGTGCCCAGAAAAGAAAAAAAAAAAAAAGCAAAATTAAAGAAGTCTTGCAGTTTTTACAATTTTCATCGTTATCTTTTATTTCAGTCTTTATCCTCATCTCTACTCAAGAGCATACATTAATTTTAGAAATCCTGAGGACATCCTTCTTTTTAGAGATCGTTTTGATGGCTATATCTTCACTGACAGTAAAGGTTGTATCATTGGCTTTTTAGACTCTTTATTATCATCTCAAAGCATGTTAATAAAGTTTTGCTGGAATGTTTGTGAATTATAAGTAAGTTTTCAGATACCAACCTATTTTTTTTTTTTTAATTATTATTTGACAGAGTGAGTGTGCGTACACACATGCACAGGCAGGGGGAGAGGCAGAGACAGAGGGAGAACCAGGCTTCCTGCTGAGCAGGGAGCCCAATGTTGGACTTGATCCCAGGACCCTGAGATCATGACCTTAGCCCAAGGCAGACACTTAACTGGTTGAACCACCTCAGATGGTGCCCTCTCAGATACCAATCTAAAACAAGTTCATAAATTTCGATTGTGTTACTGTACTTGTGTGCTTATGTTGAAAATTAAAATTATACCTAAACCAAAGAACTCTAGCAATTCTTTGTATCAGTGACAACCTAATTATCATTAGAATGATGTTTTTCACATAAATGAGTTTTCTAGATAAGTGATCTTCACTTATGTACCCAAACTAAATCACTTTCCTCATGTTCAATAGAAATTTTCTAGGATATGTTATTCATTTACATCTATGTCCTTTTAAACAGTACTCTTGGGGCACCTGGGTGGCTCACTCAGTTAAGCATCTGATCTTGATTTCATAATCTCAGGTCATGATTTCAGGGTTGTGGGATTGAGTCCCGTGTCTGTACCGGGGTTCTGTACTGGGTGTGGAGCCTGCTTAAGATTCTTTCCCTCTCCTTCTGTCCCTCCCCACCCCCACCCCACCCCCCAAAAAAAAAGAAAAAAGAGAAAAGAAAAACCTAAATCATTATTTTCCAGAATGAATATAGTGGAATTTTAGAATGGCTTTTGCAATTTCTTTTCTGCTAAAGGCCTAGAATATCCTGCAGTGGTAGAATTTGCCCCATTCCAGAAGATAGCCAAAAAGAAGCTAAAGAAAAAAGATGCCAAAACTGGAAGCATTGAAGACGGTGAGTCCTTTTATAAAGACTGGCTTATGAAACTGCCAAATTAAATATAGTGATCAAATATAATTTCTCTCTCATGTGGGGAGGAACGTGTTTCTTTTTTTCTTTTTTAATTAATAGATCCAGAATATAAGAAGTTTTTGGAAACTTACTGTGTGGAGGAAGAGAAACCTAATGCGAATCCCGAAACTCTTCTGGGAGACATAGAGGCAAAGACAAGAGAACTTATTGGTCTGTTTATTCTTCTCTTCTTCTCTTTACCTTATTGAGATATATATTTATTTCTTTTCCAGTTACTTTAAAATTCACGCTCATGACAGGTTTACCAGGGATTTAGAGTTTTTTCCAGTTGTAACAAAAATATGGCAACCTGGGAAACTATTTCTGAGCATCAGTTGAAGGAGAGTGCCAGAGCTTTCAGTTACAGAGCTTCCAAATGAGCAGTGGAGAAGACGTGTGAGTGGCACATGGCCATGGCTTCATACATGTTGGATTGTGGATGCCCTGAGCAGACATTAGGCTTCCAATGGGAAGGCTTTGCTCCAGCCCAGGGTGGACTGCTTGCACTAGCTGGCAGAGTCTGTGTATGCTCTGGCCAGTTGGGTGTGGGAAGAAAGGGGCAGAAGGAATCCAGACTTCAAGTATGACTGGAATAGATCAGTGGATGGAAGCAGCATCATTGATGTGGGACAGACTGGGGGAGAAACATTACTGGAAGGAATGTAAGATCTCACTATAGAGCATGTTAAGTTTAAGAGCTAAAAAAAAAAAAAAAAAAGACAAATTAGAAATTCTAGGACTCTCCACCCTTTTTCCTTTTCCACTTTGCTGTAAATGCCCTTGTATAGAATAGCCACAGAGAAGAACCAGAGTCTTCTACTTATGGGCAGTTTTGAGGCAGTCCTTGGTGGCCAGACACACACACCATCCAGCTCCCATCCCCAGCCCAGCTCCTGGTACATAGTAGGTTTCATAGCATTTTACAGAATGAGTAAGTGTGATTCACAATCTACTAGTCCAAGATGAGGCTAGGGAGCTTTGATCCTGTTTCTGCCCATCCAGGTTTGGATCTTAAGCAATTCAAGGTAGTTTGCCTTTTTCTTTTCTTAGATTTTGGCCTTTAGTGGATTCTTATGATCTAATCTGAGGAGTGAGGGTTAAATGGAAATAGGAATCCCCTCGGAAGTTGCAGGTTAGTGCGGTGTCCTAGCAGGGGCAACAGAGCAGACAGGTCTGGGCTCAGTGTCCTGTTCCCTCCCAGGTGGTTGTGACAGTGCCCAGTAGCTCTCTAAGTGCTGACAGTTAGACTGTTGGTTAAATTAGTGTTCTGTTATACAGCCATGCAATATTCTGTTGAACAAATGATATACTTCTGTGGTTTGTAAAGCACTTTCATAAACAGGTCTCATTTACCCTTCACATTGATCCTTTGGGGTAACAAGGCAGGTATTTTCTTCGGAGAAGGGGGGAGGCGGGTGGGGTCTTGGCATCAGCCCCTCCACCCACCCAGTCTTGGTCCTGCTCTTTGCTGATAAATCCAGAACTCCCACGGTGCAGAGCAAGAGTCCTCCTCAATTTAAAGCAGGCTGCCTATTACAGAGGCTGTGCTCATCCTGGGTCAGAGCTCATGGTTAACACAGGAGCTACCCAGGGAGGGAATGGGCTCTTCTTGTCTTGGCCCCTGTACCTGGGATGAAATGTGGGCATTTTCACAGCCCTGTATCTGGGGAAGAGCTTTCCTGGCAGAAGCCATTTGATACATTGTGTTGAGGTGTTCAGGAGTTCTTAATTCCCTGCCCAAAGTCTCTCTTACAGAATTCCTGATTAGTTCCTGATCTAAGAATTTGAGAAATGTCATGGCCAGTCTCCAGTTGTTTCCAGGGAATTTTCCTTCCCCCATTTAATCTTGGGTCTTGAAAGAGCTGTAGAATAGACCCACTCTTCCACCTTCCACCTGTATCCTCAGCTACTGCTATAGGGAACACATTTCTCAGAACCAGTCCCTCTGAGAGGCTATGCCTTGAGGCCCACCATATTTGGGTGCCCCATTCCAGGTTAGGTCAGACACATCTGGGGCCTGAAAACTGATGATGGAGTTTGAGTTTACAGAGAGGTTCATTCCTGGGTGGTTAGTGCTGATTAGATGAAGTGCCATGTGAGATCACTGTCTAAACTTTCACATCTGGTTTATTTTGGTTTGTGGAGCGTATATGATAAGAATCCACATTGCTTAAAATCATTGTCAAGAGAGTAGAAAAGGAAGAAATTTCCAGAATATGTTCTGAATCGAAGTGAATCTATAATGTTACGTAATGTTTAAAATATCTGCAAACATGTGAAGATACTTATAACAATTGGAAAGTTTTTTTAAATTTATTTTTATCTTTATTTTTTTCAATTGGAAAGTTTAATGCGTTGTACTCATTTTTCTTTTTTTGCTTGTATAGTCTCTTTGTAAGTAATATGAAGAGTCCTTGAGAATCAGGAATTTGTTGCTTACTATTTATAGAGTTGTCAGTACCTCCAAATAACTTGACTTTATAGTGATGGAATAGGAACTCCCTATTACTAATAGGGGATATTGGTATTCCCTACTATTATCCCTATTATTATTAGGGATAATAGTATTCCCCTATTCCTAATAGGGGAATACTCTCTATTCCTAATAGGAACTCTGAGATACAATATATGCTCATCTAAATTTTATGTATATATGTATGTAGTTATTCATTCATTTATTTATTAGATTTAATTTTTAAGCAATCTCTACACCCAACATGGGGCTCGAATTTACAAGCTGGAGATGAGGAGTTACATGCTCTTCTAACTGAGCCATGCTAATTTATTTAAACGTTAAATTGAAAACAAGTATTTAAAATGAAGGAAAAATAAATCTTATTTTAGAGTTAAATCTTGCATAACAATTTTTGTGTTTTAGCTAGAAGAACTACACCTCTTTTGGAATATATTAGAAATAGAAAATTAGAAAAGCAGGTAGGTCTGCCCTCTTACCTGATGAGTATCCTTCCTGTCTCTGCTGCGTCCACACAGATCATTTATACACATGCTTTCCCACGTCTCTAGAGGATTCGAGAAGAGAAGCAAGAAGAGCGAAGGAGGAGGGAACTGGAGAAGAAGCGTTTACGGGAAGAAGAAAAGAGGAAGAAGAGAGAAGAGGAGAGGTGTAAGAGGAAAGAGGCAGACAGAGAGAAGAGAGCTGCTGAGAGAGAAGTAAGGATTAAGGTAATTTTGAGGAGATAGCTCATTTCTTTTTTCTAAAGCCAGTTCTGCTACAGTTATGTCTTTTAGGTATTTAGCTCCTCCAGCTTGTTTTTTTTTTTTTTAAATATTTTATTTATTTATTCATGAGAGAGACACAGAGAGAGGCAGAGACACAGGCAGAGGGAGAAGCAGGCTCCTTGCAAGGAGCCTGATGCGGGACTCAATCCCAGGACTCCGGGGTCATGCCCTGAACCAAAGGCAGATGCTCAACCACTGAGCCACCCAAGCATCCTGCTCTTCCAACTTATAAGGACATTTCCAGTTAGCCCTTTTGTTATTATGGTACTGTTTCTCTGGAGTACAACATTGGTTCTCAAACTGTGTTCCCTGCGCCCTGGGGGTTCCTTGGCCATACTGTTGGGGAGGGGGCCCAGCCTCCTGGGTGTGAATGATAGCACTTCACCCAGAGGAACCCCACACTTACTTGTCATGGATTGGGTTTCTGCTTACATTTTCCTTTAGAGAAAAGACTCCCTGACTAAAATGTACACATTTGGAAACCACTGGCTTGGTGTGTACACTGGCTTTTCTAGACAAAGGCTCACTCCTGGAACTGGTTTTTATTGTTTCTTTTACAGTAGTAGCAGTGGTTTCTACACCTCTTGCCCAGTTTCTCCTTTGATGGATATGTTCATTTAGAAGGGTGGGTTAGTGCGTAGAAGTTGTTCTTCCCCTGTGTAAAATATGTTCCAGTGTGAGTCAGCCCTTCTTTGTTAGTATTCTGCTCAGATGACCTTATTAAACCTAGATTTCGACCTGATGTGCATCTTCCCTCATTCCATAAAGGGTTTGAACTGCTCTTAGGGATTCTTTGAAATTTTATCATAAAAAGAAAGAAAATAAAAGATCAGGACTTTGGGGGAAGATAGAGTAGAAAGGGAGAAGATGGGGAAGAGGTCAGAGTTGCCATAGATTAGTTTCTTTTTTTAAATATATGTATATTACTTATATTTTTAACTTCAATTAATTAACATATAACAACATATTACTAGTTTCAGACGTAGGGGTCAGTGATTCATCCATCTTATATAGCACCCAGTGCTGATCCATACCACGTGCCCTCCTTCATGTCCATCACCCAGTTACCCCGTTCCCCGACTCTCCTCCCATCCAGCTACCCTCAGTTTGTTTCCTGTGATTAAGAGCCTCTCATGGTTTGTCTTCCGCTCTGATTCTGTCTTATTTTTCCTTCCCTTCCCCCATGATCCTTTGTTTTCTTTCTTAAATTCCACAGATGAGTGAGATCATACAATAATTGTCTCTCTGATTGACTTATTTCACTCAGCATAATATCCTGGAGTTCTATCCACAGCATTGCAAATGGCAAGATTTGATTCTTTTTGATGGCTGAGTAACAGTCCATTATATATGTAGACTGCATCCATCATAGATTAGTTTCTGATATGCTTGATCAGAAACATAGTTTCATTATCCATGAGGAGAAAACATGTCATTTCTTCAAGGGAGGCAAAGCTTTTTCTAGACCTTTGCTTCTTTTTTTTTTTTTTTTTTTTAATTTTTATTTATTTATGATAGTCACACAGAGAGAGAGAGAGAGAGAGGCAGAGACGTAGGCAGAGGGAGAAGCAGGCTCCATGCACTGGGAGCCCGACGTGGGATTCGATCCCGGGTCTCCAGGATCGCGCCCTGGGCTAAAGTCAGGCACTAAACCGCTGCGCCACCCAGGGATCCCTAGGCCTTTGCTTCTAAGTCACTTTCTCCTGAAGGTGGTCATATGGGACTCACTAGCTGGAGGGAACAATTTCTTAACAAAATTCCTACGAAAACACACAAGCATGTGACTGGGTTTTCTGCAGTAACAGCCTCACAGCTCACTGGTTCACATAACTGGATCTGTTGTTGGTATTTCTTGGCCATTGCATGCTGCTCACCATTGCCATCTGGTGACCCAACAATGGAGGCTCCACCATGGCGCTTTCTTCCGCAGTCCCTTATGATGGGGAAGGGAAAGTTTAACCCAGCAGATTGTACCCTGGTTCTTAAATCACATGGAAGAGACACAGCCCTTCTGCCCACATGGCATTGGCCATAGCAAGCCACCTGGTGGCACCTAATCTCAGATCGGGAGGCATATTCAAGAAGCAAGCCAGGAAGAGAACCAGAAATATCTGATGAACACACTAATGAATAATTTCTGAAGACTGTTTCTGGAAATGCTTCTCTTTAAGTTTAAAGACATTGCCGAACACCCTTTCTTGATAAGAGGTCACATCCCTTGACCACATCCCTTGTTGTGAAGACAAATCCTAGATGTGCAAGATGTCCCACAAAAAGTATTTCATAATCTGATGATAACTGATGAGATTGAGGAACCCAACCAAGACTATCAAGTAAAGATGATCCATTCCCCATTGACAAGAACATGGCAAAACCAGGGTATTCCTCAGGGAAATAACTCTGAGGGGGTGTTTTCTGTTTGTCCATGTGGTTTAGGACCCACAGAACTCTCCCAAGAAAATTGTAGCAACTCAACTTCCTATAACTTGTCATTTCCAGTAGCATAAATTAACAGTTCTGGAATGGTAATAATAAAAACGTTAATATAGGGAAATCTTTAACATTAATTGTGGTTGGGGGACACCGGTGGCTCAGCGGTTGAGTGTCTGCCTTTGGCTCAGGGCATGATCCTGGAGTCCTGGGATCGAGTCCCACATCGGGCTCCCTACATGGAGCCTGCTTCTCCCCCTGCCTATGTCCCTGCCTCTCTCTCTCTGTGTCTTTCATGAATAAATGAATGGAATCTTTAAAACAAAACAAAAAAACATTAATTGTGGTTGGAATTCAGCTCTATCATGTCCAGGCATAGAGGAGGTATTTGCATTTAATGCAGATTTTATGGTCATAGATGGAAACATTTTCTGACCTTCTCTTTGACCTTTCTAAACACATAATGGCTAATCCAGTGCCTAATCTTTACACTCTCAAAAGCACTTTTTTCAGTAGCTTTGAGAGTTTTTCAGGAATAATGTTTGAAACTTGTAGCTTATAATTTCAATTATAATTTTAAGACAGAAAGTTTTGGAGTATAGCATTTTACTTCTATATTTTATATTATGAAATTAGAGTCCAAAAATAAGCCAAAGAAATAAAAAATTAAGTCTGTTAAAATAAACATATACTCTTTCATAAGAAAAAAAATAAGTCAAAACATAGAGGAAGAGAAAAGGGTATTCTTTTTTTTTTTTTTTTAATATTTTATTTATTTATTTATGAGAGACAGAGAGAGAGAGAGAGAGAGGCAGGCTACATGCAGGGAGCCCGACGTGGGACCCAATCCCGGGTCCCCAGGATCACGCCCTGGGCCGAAGGCAGACGCTCAACCGCTGAGCCATCCAGGTGTCCTGAGAAAAGGTTATTCTTATCCAAGTCTGGTAAAACAAAATCTTAGTGGCAGACCCCAATGACATGAGTAATCAACAGTCTCTGCCTATGGAGTGTCTGGTATCCTGACATGATGGCACTCACCTGAGCCCAAAGTTTGCCCTTAGTAATCATCTGGGCTCATTGTAGGACTGTCTGATTTACAAATAATTTGGAAAAGTAGCTTTTTTTTTTTTACCTGAAAAATAAAATTAATGAAGAAACACTAAAAGAGTTTGTATTGATATCACAAAAATACAAATGCAGAGAGAGATCTTCAGGTCTATTTTTAAAAATAAACTGATTCAAGCTGTTTTTATTTTCCTCTGAGGATTCTTTTTTTTTATTATTAGTTTTTAGCATATAGATCCTTTACCTCTTTGGTTAGGTTTATTCCTAGGTATCTTATGCTTTTGGGTGCAATTGTAAATGGGATTGACTCCTTAATTTCTCTTTCTTCAGTCTTATTGTTAGTGTATAGGAATGCCACTGATTTCTGGACATTGATTTTGTATCCTGCCACACTGCCGAATTGCTGTATGAGTTCTAGCAATCTTGGGGTGGAGTCTTTTGGGTTTTTTATGTACAGTATTATGTCATCTGTGAAGAGGGAGAGTTTGAATTCTTCTTTGTGAATTTGAATGCCTTTTATTTCTTTTTGTTGTCTGATTGATGAGGCTAGGATTTCTAGTACTATGTTGAATAGAAGTAGTGAGAGTGGACAACCCTATTTTGTTCCTGATCTTAGGGGAAAAGCTCCCAGTGCTTCCCCATTGAGAATGATATTTGCTGTGGGATTTTCATAGATGGCTTTTAAGGTGCTGAGGAATGTTCCCTCTATCCAGTGCTGGATAATTTCTGAAGAGTTTTGATCAGGAATGGATGCTGTATTTTGTCAAATGCTTTCTCTGCATCTATTGAGAGGTTCATATGGTTCTTGTTTTTTCTCTTGTTGATGTGATCTATCACATTGATTTTTTTTTTTTTTTTTTTACGAGTGTTGAACCAGCCTTGCATCCCGGGAATAAATCCCATTTATCATGGTCATGGTGAATAATCTTCTTAATTGGAGAAGATTGGATCCTATTGGCTAGTATCTTGTTGGATCCTATTGGCTAGTATCTTGTTGAGAATTTTTGTATCTGTGTTCATCAGGGATATTGGTCTATAATTCTCCTTTTTGGTGGGGTCTTTGTCTGGTATTGGAATCAAGGTGATGCTGGCCTCATAGAACGAGTTTGGAAGTATTCCAAGTATACTGTTCCAAGTATTCGGAGTAGCTTTAGTAGAATAGGTATTGTTTCTTCTTTAAACATTTGATAGAATTCCCCCTGGGAAGCCATCTGGCCCTGGATTTTTGTGTCTTGGGAGGTTTTTGATGACTGCTTCAATTTTTTCCCTGGTTATTGGCCTGTTCAGGTTTTCTATTTCTTCCTGTTTCAGTTTTGGTAGTTTGTGGTTTTCCAGAAATGCACCCATTTCTTCTAGATCACCTAATTTATTGGCATACAGCTGCTCATAATACGTTTTTAAAAATCATTTGTATTTCGTTGTATTGGTTGTGATCTCTCCTCTTTCATTCATGATTTTTATTAATTTGAGTCTTTTTCTTTTTAATAAGGCTGGCTAATGGTTTATTTATCTTATTAATTCTTTCGAAGAACCAACTCCTGGTTTTGTTGATCTGTTCTACAGTTCTTCTGGTCTCTATTTCATTGAGTTCTGCTGGTCTCTATTTCATTGAGTTCTGCTCGAGTCTTTATTATCTCCTTTTCTGCTTAGTGTAGGTTTTATTTGCTGTTCTTTCTCCAGTTCCTTTAGGTACGAGGTTAGCTTGTGTATTTTGAGTTTTTTCCAATTTTTTGAGGGATGCTTGTATTGCGATGTATTTCCATCTTAGGATTGCTTTCGCTGTATCCTGAAGATTCTGAATGCTTGTATCTTCATTTTCATTAGTTTCCATGAATCTTTTTAATTCTTTTCTAATTTCCTGTTTGGCCCATTCATCTTTTAGTAGGATGCTCTTTAACCTCCATATGTTTGAGTTTCTTCCAAATTTCGTCTTGTGATTGAATTCTACTTTCAAAGCATTGTGGTCTGAAAATATGCAGGGGACAATCCCAGTCTTTTGGTATCGGTTGAGACCTGATTTGTGACCCAGCATGTGGTCTATTCTGGAGAAAGTTCCATGTGAGAAAAATGGAACTCCACTTGAGAAAAATGTGTATTCAGCTGCGTTTGGATGGAAAGTTCTGTAAATATCTGTGAAATCTATCTGGCCCAGTGTATCATTTAAAGCCCTTGTTTCTTTTGTGATATTGTGCTTATAAAATCTGTCATTTGCAGAAAGTGCCATGTTGAAGTCTCCTACTATTAGGGTATTATCTAAGTATGCCTTTACTTATGTTTTTAATTGATTGATACACTTGCCAGCTCCCACATTAGGGGCATAAATATTCATGATTGTTAGGTCTTCTTGTTGGATAGACCCTTTAAGTATGATATGGTGTCCCTCTTCATCTCTTACTACAATCTTTGGGATAAACTTTAATTTATCTGATATGAGGGTGCTACCCCAGCTTTCTTTTGAGGACCATTTGAATGGTAGGTAAATGGTTTGCCACCCTTTCACTTTCAGGCTGTAGGTGTCCTTAGGTCTAAAATGAGTCTCTTGGGGCAGCCTGGGTGGCTCAGCGGTTTAGCCCCACCTTCAGCCCAGGACGTGATCCTGGAGACCCAGGATCGAGTCCCATGTCGGGCTCCCTGCATGGAGCCTGCTTCTCCCTCTGCCTGTGTCTCTGCCTCTCTCTCTCTCTCTCTCTCCCTCTCTCTCTCTCTCATGAATAAATAAATAAAATCTTTTTTAAAAAAAATAAGTCTCTTGTAGACAGCAAATAGATGGGTCTTGCTTTTTTATCCAGTCCAAAACCTGCATCTTTTGATGGGATCATTTAGCCTACTCATGTTCCAAGTAACTATTGAAAGATATGAGTTTAGTGTCATTGTAATACCTATTCAGTCCCTGTTTTCATGGATTATTTCTTTGGGCTTTGTTTTTCTTTTGCAAGATCCCCCTTAATATTTCTTGCAGAACTGGTTTGGAGGTCATATATTCTTTCATTTCTGCCTGTCTTGGAAGCTCTTTATCTCTCCTTCTTTTCCGAATGAGAGCCTTGCTGGATAAAGTATTCTTGGCTGCATGTTCTTCTCATTTAGGACCCTGAATATATCCTGCCAGCCCTTTCTGGCCTGCCAGGTCTCTGTGGACAGGTCTGCTGTTAATCTGATATTTCTCCCCATATAAGTTAAAAAATCTCTTGTCTTGAGCTGCTTTAAAGATTTTCTCTTTATCTTGGGAATAGCAAATTTGACTATTAAATGTCGAGGTGTTGAACAGTGTTTATTGATTGTGGGGGGCGTCCTCTCTATCTCTTGGATCTGAATGTCTGTTTTCCTCCCCAAATTAGGGAAGCTCTCAGCTATGATTTGTGTAGATATACTTTCTGGCCCTTTGTCCCTCTTGGCATTTTCTGGAACCCCAATTATATGTGGGTTCTTCCTTCCGAGGCTGTCATTTATTTCCCTTAACCTTTACTCATGGTCTCTTCATTGTTTTTCTCTTTTTCACTCAGCTTCCTTCCTTGCTGTCAACTTGTCTTCTATGTCACTCACTCTTTCTTCCACCTCATTAACCCGTGTCATTAGGATCTCCAGTTTGGATTGCATATCAGTTAATTGATTTATAACTTCGGCCTGATTAGATCTAAATTCTGCAGTCATGAATTCTTTAGAGTCCTTTATACTATTTTCTGGAGCCACCAGTAGCTTTAAAATTGTGCTTCTGAATTGGCTTTCTGACATCAAATTGTAATCCATATTCTGTAACTCGATGGAAGAAAGTACTGTTTCTGCTTCTTTATTTTGTGGTGAATTTTCCTTCTAGTCATTTTGCTCAGTG
Organism: Vulpes lagopus; assembly: GCF_018345385.1. Classification (NCBI taxonomy): domain Eukaryota; kingdom Metazoa; phylum Chordata; class Mammalia; order Carnivora; family Canidae; genus Vulpes; species Vulpes lagopus. Next base: position 133,519 of record NC_054839.1, on the reverse strand, counting down.
CAGAGTGCCTGAATGAGCAGGCTGAGTCAAGAATATCAACCACAGCAATGCCGGGGTGGCTCGGCAGTTAAGTGCCTGCTTTTGGCCCAGGATGTAATCCTGGGGTCTGGAGATTGAGTCCTACATCGGGCTCCCTGCATGGAGCCTGCTTCTCTCTCTCTGCCTGTCTCTGCCTCTCTCTGTGTCTCATGAAGGAATGGATAAAATTTTTTTTTTTTTTTTTTTTTTTTTTGAGTAGGAAAGATCCTTTTATTGGGGTGGACACGGAGTACGCACTAGTCCATGATAAAATGACTTAAGAGAAAGATCCGGAAATGCCTACTTCTCCCCCTGGCACACATTCAGAGCAAAGCCTGGGCACAGAATAGGTCCCAGCCATGTCTTTAAGGCCCGGACTGGAGAGCAGGAGCAGGGAGAAAGGCTCCCACCCATGCTGCTGGGCTCCAGCAGGGCCCTGGCTCTAGACCCTTGCAGACACGCTCTGTTTTTCTGGAGGAGAACTGGAGGGGGTCGGGGAGTAAAAGGGGTTCTGGGTAGTGGGGTTTGTGAATAACAATGTTTTTTAAAAAGCATCTACCAACATCACACTACTGGATCTGACGTCCCCTTTAACCATCGCTTGGTACATTTTACAGCATAAATAAAAACTCAAGGAAAATAAATACATCGGCTCCTATGAGGTTGGAAGTGGTATGGATGGTCAGGTGTGGGTGGGCTGGTAGGGGCAGGGCAGGGGGCACTTACACAAGGCGGGCGGGCGAGGAGCAGAAAGACAGGAGGCGACTGTGGGGGAGTGAGAGTCTTAAGTGTCTTCATGCATGTCCGGGCTATCGGTCCATGCGACCTTGCGGAGGGGTGCAGAGCTCTCACCCTCAAGGTCCACTTGCTCCTGGTCTCTCTTCTTTGTGGCGTTCTTTTTGTCCCATTGCTTATGTAGGTAGTGCAAAAGGATGTTTGTCTTTTCTGTCACAATGATCTGTTCAGATGGGTATTCCCGGGTGGGCAAGTAGACTGAAGGACGCCGGTTCGAAGCTTTGCACACAGAGTCAGCATGAAATCGACTAAAATTGCTTTTGTTGTAGATAGGCAGTCCTTTCAAAAAATCTGCCATCTTCTGTTTCCTCCGTTGCTGCCTCAGCCACTGCCTCAGCCGCCGCCGCCACCGCCACCACAGCCACCTTCTTAGCCACCCCCGCACAGTAACCAGATACAAATCTTTAAAAAAAATAATATCAACCACGACCTAAGTAAATTTCACCCTAGATGATTCTGACAAGGTCAGAGACCAGAAAAATGAAAACAAAGATCAGAACAAAATAAAACAAAAGGACCATTAGAGTGAAAAATTTTAAAACAAAGTAGTAAAAAATAAAAGGCCAAAAATCCCAAAGAAGAAAAAGAATAAAAAGAAAGAGAAAAAACAAAAGTAAAGTGGAAAAAGAAAAACAAGAGAAGAAAGGAAAAAAAAGAAAGAGAAAAAAGTGGACCTTCTCTCCCACCATTGGGAGATGGTGGTGGTGAAGAAGTTGTAGTGGAGAGAGAATATAGTCCACCTAAGGGGTCCTAGAGGGTGATCCTCTTGGTTCTGAGTGTATTAAGTTCTGTATGTTAGAGGATGCTCAGTCCCAAATTTATATAAACCAGCGATACTTGTAGAAAGCCCCAACATTGACCACCAAAACATAAACAAGATAAAAGAAGGGGGCAGAATGAGAATGAAGAGAGAATATACTCTCACAGAATGAACCAGCATGGTATTCCACTTGGTTCTGGGTGCATGCTGGTCATGTTTTAGAAGGTATTAACTTCCGCCATTGTAGAACAAACTGAGGCAGAGAAAAAACACAAAAGCCCATATCTCATATATCTCCCAAAATTAAATTGAGTATGTTGAAGAGAATTCAGAAGTGGAAAATATATCTAGGACCTGTAATTGTAGAAATATGAAAGTCAGAAAGGAAGAAACCTAAAAATGAAGAGGTGGTAGAATATTGTAGTTAAGGATCCCTGGGTGGCGCAGCGGTTTAGCGCCTGCCTTTGGCCCAGGGTGCGATCCTGTTGACCCGGGATCGAATCCCACATCGGGCTCCTGGTGCATGAAGCCTGCTTCTCCCTCTGCCTGTGTCTCTGCCTCTCTCTCTCTCTCTCTCTGTGACTATCATAAATAAATTAAAAAAAAAAATATTGTAGTTAAGGTGGGAAAAGAGAAAAAATACTGGAAATTCTTAGTCTGATATAAAAACGAGTTGTACTGGAAAAAGGGGGGGAAGGGAGGGTACCCTCTAGTTCTATATACTGTAAATCCCTCAACTTCCCCTGGAGCTTTCCAGTGCTGCTTGGTCAAGAGCTTGCTCTTCCCCTGTCCTTACAAGCTGCTCTTCTGGTTGAGGGGCTGCTGTGCTGATTCTCAGGTGTGTGCACCTGGGGGAGCTGCCCTGCCCCCTGCTGATGCTGGGCTCAGTGGGAGCTGTTTATCCTGTGAGGCCCCCGTTCCCTGGCCTGCCCCCACAGGCACAAGGTGACACAAGGAGGAACAACACCACTGGTGGGGGCCAGGTCTCCAGCTCTGGAGTCAACTCCCTCAATAACCACCTGCAGCTCCCAGTCTGCACTGGCCCAGGTGTTCCTGGGGCAGAGTGGGTGCTGTTGTGCACAACTTGGGGGCATCCGGTTGCAGGAGAGTCCTCACTGTCCTGTGCCCTCCCTACCTGCCTCTGCCAGTCCCAGGGGGAGTGCAGGATTGGGGTCTGTGTCTCCCGTGCCCTGGAATCTGGGCCCTGTGCTGCTGGAATCGGGTTCCCCGGGGCGTGGCTCCCGAAGGCACCAGGGCACAAGACCCCTCAGCCTGGAGCCCCACCCGACCCACTGGCTTCTCCCGAGGCCCTGCCGGGTGCGCGCTCCAGCCCTTTATTAAGATCGGCTGTGGTGTGTGGTGAGCGCTCCCCCAGGCGCCCCTCCTCTCCTAGTGAAGCCAGGGATCTTTTTTTTTTTTTTAATAATAAATTTATTTTTTATTGGCGTTCAATTTGCCAACATACAGAATAACACCCAGTGCTCATCCCGTCAAGTGCCCCCTTCAGTGCCCATCACCCATTTCCCCCCACCCCCCGCCCTCCTCCCCTTCCACCACCCCTAGTTTGTTTCCCAGAGTCAGGAGTCTTTATGTTCTGTCTCCCTTTCTGATATTTCCCACACACTTCTTCTCCCTTCCCTTATATTCCCTTTCACTATTATTTATATTCCCCAAATGAAAGAGAACATACACTGTCCTTCTCCGATTGACTTCACTCAGCATAATACCGTCCAGTTCCATCCACGTTGAAGCAAATGGTGGGTATTTGTAGTTTCTAATGGCTGAGGAATATTCCATTGTGTACATAGACCACAGCTTCTTTATCCATTCATCTTTCGATGGACACCGAGGCTCCTTCCACAGTGTGGCTACTGTGGACATTGCTGCTAGAAACATCGGGGTGCAGGTGTCTCGGCGTTTCTTTGCATCTGTATCTTTGGGGTAAATCCCCAATAGTTGAAGCCAGGAATCTGAAGGCTTCACTGCACTCTTGTGGTTCTGCCCCATTTCCCTGCTAAGCGCCTTTCAGTTCGGGAAGAATCCGGCACGGGTTTTTTTTTTTTTTTTTTTAATTATTTATGATAGTCACAGAGAGAGAGAGAGAGCAGAGACACAGGCAGAGGGAGAAGCAGGCTCCATGCCCCGGGAGCCCGACGTGGGATTCGATCCTAGGTCTCCAGGATCGTGCCCTGGGCCAAAGGCAGGCGCCAAACTGCTGCGCCACCCAGGGATCCCCCCAGCATGGGTTTTTAAAGTTCCTGCTCCTCTAGGGCTGGGCTTTCCTGTCCTGGAGGCTCTTGCCGAGGGCCTTAGCCCGGCTCCTCTCAGGGTCCCTCCCCTGCTTGATTCCTTTTATTACTTTTTTTCTGACTTCTTGTTAGAAGCAAAAACCCTTCTCTCTGCAGCATTCTAGCTGCTCTGTCTTTAAATCTCAGGTTGAATTCATAGGGGTTCAGGATGATTTGAAAGTTACCTAGTTAAGTTGGTGGGGCCAGGTGAGGTGAGGACCCTGCTCCTCTGCCATCTGCCCCCCTCCTCTGAGGATTCTTAAGTTGGAGTAGGAAGTTACAAATAAAATTCCTGAATATACAGATTATAGGCAATAGATTATATTAACGAAGTTGTGTTATCTTTTTTCACAAAGCTTATTAAAAACAAATGCCGGCTGGAGGGAAGCATAGAAGATCTGCAACTGCTTTGACCTCCTATGCTGGGCTCCTCTTCCTTCTCCTCTTCCTCCTCTTCTTTCTCCCTTCTCCATTCCCCTTCTTCTCTCCTCACTCTCTCTCCTCCTCCCTTTGCCAGTCTGATTTACATCAGGCCTCTGCTTGCTTCCCTCCACAGGGAGCTTTCTCCCAAGACTTAGGGCTTCTCAGAAGTGTTTCCTCATTATCTGGTCTCCATTCATGTCTTACCTCCATGGAGAGGCCCTTGAACTCCTTGAGAAGCCATCCCCTCTCACACCACACCTCTCTGTCCTTTTTTCCGTTTATTAGATGTTTGTAGCATTCATGACTCCTAAGGTTATCTGGTCCACTCTTTCTGTGTATACCTTTCTTCCCCTCCCTCCAGGGCCACCATTCTACTGCTGTAGAATGTCCTGTGAATTCCTATAATGGTGACTTTTCTCTTACTCACAACTGTATTCCTAGCACCAAATATAGGGTCTTTTTCTCCGGTTCCCAGCACATAGCTCATAAAATCCTTGTAATCTCTGGGGTGATGAGTGTCTTCTATATGCCAGTGAGATGACAGGTGACTAAAGCCCTGGGTAGCTTCAGGCATCTGAAATGGGGACAGTTTTGTCCAATCTGACATTAATTCCAGCTAGCTAGTGTCAAACTGAATGGAATTGTAGGACACCCAGTCTGTGTTGGAGGGTTGGAGAAGTGGTATTGGAAAAGACACCACACATTTGGTTTCAGAAACAAGTAAAACAATTCATAGGTATAGAAGATTATTTGTTGGAGAGATGGGTGGAAACAAACTATTATACCTATGGTTTGCTTTTATTACCAGCGTATATGAACCATTTTAATTAAAATATATGTCAGTAGGGATGCCTGGGTGGCTCAGTTAAGCCTCTGCTTTCAGCTCAGGTTATGATCAGGGTTCTGGGATTGAGCCCCACATCGGGCTTCCTGGTCAGTGGGGAGTCTGCTTCTTGCTCTCCCCTGCCTCTCTCCCTGATGTGTTCTCTTGCTCTTTCTCTCTCTCTCTCTCTCTCTCAAATAAATAAAACTTAAAAAAAAAAAAAAGTCAATAGATATCTGAAAGGAAATGTTTACATTCACAGATCCCACAGGCAGATTAAGAGCATATAAAGTGACATAGTACACACCTGTGATGAGAAGCAGCTTTTCGTCCTTGGCTTTAACATTTTACCTGTTTCATTCTTAAATGATATTTTACTGACATTATAATTTCTTAGCTTCTTAAGAAACCAGAAAAGGGGCAGGAACCAACTGAGAAGCCAAAGGAAAGAGGAGAGGAAGTGGATGTAGGAGATGGGAAGCAGGAGATGAGTCTTAGCTATGCTGTCCTGAAGCCCATGCCCTTGGAGAGCTCGCTGGAGAAGCCCAGGAAAAAGTAAGCCCAAGTTTTTGTTGCTTTGTTTGACCACATTAAAGATCTAAGACTGTGGCTGAGTCAGAAACACATGTCCTTTTTCAGTACAAGTGCTTGTATTTCATACTGCTTGTGGAATTCAGGGATTTTACCAGGATATGCTTGTCCATGTCTTTATTCCTCCTTGGTCATGCTAGGAACTTGGTAAACTCATTTCGTCAGCAGCCTCAAGTCTGTCTTCAAAGGAGGGACATGTCCTGCTGGTTCCTTAGCTGTGCCTGTCCTGGCCTCTTCCTTCGGATTCCTGTTCTCCCCGTTTAGGTCTTCAGGATCTCCTTCCCAGTCTCCTGTCCAAGTGCTAGGCTTCCTTTGTTGGCATTAGTGTCCTTGTGGCCCTTCCATAGAATTTGTCCAGCCGCTCTGGATTCTACTGTTCCACCAGCCCTGCCTGCCTCAGGCTAGAGGTCCTTGGTCATGGACTCCTCTGCCCACTTGTGACATGCTGCTCATGAAAGGAGCTTGAGCAGGGCTTCTGTGGGAATGGGACAGACACAGTCTCTGCATGGGGGCCAGAGAGGCCCTTCAGAATCTTGTCAGGTGGGAGTACCTCCCTCCTGTCCGCAAGCCTCATTGCGGTTTGGTCACCTCCCCATAACCAATGGGGGGCCATGTGTGTCTAGGCTTCTTGTTCCCCTGGCCCAGGGCTCCTACCTGTGCACGGCATCAGGACACCCTTGGGGCTTCCTGGAGCCCAGGGCTGCTTTGCTTCTGAGGTGTCTGAAAATAAAGTTATGTTTGCAGGCAAGACAGCAGGGTCATAGGATTAAGCTGCCGTTTGCCCAGAAAACCAACAATCTAAATAACTTCTTACAGTCTTTATTACATACAGAGTTGTGATTAAAAAAAAATTTCCCCTCTTTTTGGGGGTTCTGATTTACTGGTTTGTTTATAAAATTAATTTATACATGATTATGAAATCTCTGATAGCACTGTTTCTGTTGGAGGTATTTCTATTATTGCTTATGATATAGCAGTGCTTTTTGTCATGTTTCTGGTGTGAATTCACACTTTGCTTATAGATCTTTTTCTCCCCACCAATCCTGTTGCTTCTGTTTTGTGGGGAAGACACAGACAATGTGTGAGGACTTTTACCAGTGTGTGGGCTTTTTTTCCCTTTTACCTGTGGATTGTGGAGGGAAAGACTTTAAGAACCAAGGGAGCTAAGCAGCCACTAATTTATATAGTATGCATTTATCAGTTTGATATATGTATAAAAATCAGTAAATTTCAATTAATTTTAGCTTCTCTTGAGGCAGAAACCAAGCCATCAGTGTCAGCTCTGTGTCATGATGGAGGTGGACCTGGGCCACTTTCCTAGTCAGATGAGCACTTTGGTCTCCTGTACTTTATCTGTAAAGGGGACTTATATTTACTTTGGGAGGTTCCCTGAGAATTAGAAAACTAAATATATTTGCCTATTACTTATGGCATTCATATTTTTTTATAATAAATTTATTATTATTATTTTTTATTTTTTTATTTTTATAAATTTATTTTTTATTGGTGTTCAGTTTGCCAACATACAGAATAACACCCAGTGCTCATCCTGTCTGGCATTCATATTTAACATTAGGTAGTGTCGTTACTATTGTTGATTCATCTTTCAGTAATTTTGTCTTAAGATTATTTATTTATTTATTTATTTATTTATTCATTCATTCATGACAGACTCACAGAGAGAGAGAGAGAGAGGCAGAGACACAGGCAGAGGGAGAAGCAGGCTGCATGCAGGGAGCCCGATGTAGGACTCGATCCCGGGTCTCCAGGATCACACCCCGGGCTGAAGGCAGTGCTAAATCTCTGGGCCACCAGGGCTGCCCAGCAATTTTGTCTTAAATGCCTGTTTTGTGCCCATTACGTGCACACCTGCTGACGTGCTGATGAGCAGACTTAGGTATTCCCTGCCTCTTCTAGAACTTGCAGTCTGAATGGGAAGACAGGTAATGGACAAGCAGTATACCTAAGGTTCCTGAGAATTTGTATTGAATCACAGGTCACAGAATGATAGTGACAAAGAGCAAAGAGAGATGGAGAGAAGACTTCAAGCAAAGGAGCCTGAGACACAAAGATGCCACATGGATGGCAGCATGCACAGAGTGCACTGTGAGTTTAACAGGTTTGCAAGGAGAAATGAAGAAGAGCCGAGATGGGGGAAAGGAGTACCCCCAGACCGAGGGAAGAAGGGGAACCAGGACAGTAGCATCCCTGTGGAGGCAGCAGAGTGGCCTGGGAGAGAACACAAGAGTGAAGGTGGCCTAGCATCCAGCATGGAGTGCCCCGGAAACAAGGTCTCCTCTTTGTTTGGGATAATCTTTCATTCATCAATCCTAAAAGTATAAGCTACATGTCTGCATGCTTACACCTGCTTTGCTAAACAGAAGTTCTTTTATTTAGCCAAAAGCGAAAAATCTATAGTAGGCTCACATACTCTGTCATGGGACGTCCACCCCCACTGGGTATTGTGCTCATAGGGAGTGCACCACCCTGAGAGTTTGCTTTTCATGACACTTTGTGGAGCTTTCCCTTACGTTGTTAATAATGTACTGATTATTAGTAGATAGTGGCTCATAAATACTCACGAGTTAAGTCTGTGCAGTTGACACAGGATTGGAATTACCCACTTAGACCAACAAATGGCTTTTTTCCCCCAAGAGTTTGAGGTTAATTTTTATTCAGATTACATTGTTGCAGAGAAGCACTGTTAACTGGGTCCCCTCCCTTCCAGGGCCCAGCCCCACAGTGCCAGTCAGTCCCCTATACAGCCCAGCCAACCAGTGACTAAAGGGACTGAGCCTGCCCGAGCTGTAGGCCATGCCTCCCACCCTGTCCCAGCCTCAGCAGGCACACTGTCCTCTGCATGATTTTGTCATTTCAGGGATGCTATATAAGTGGAGATACACAGTGTGTGACCTGAGATTGGCTTTCTCACTCAGCGTAATTCCCTTCAGATCTACCCAAGGTGTTGTTGGTATCAGTGATGTTGATTTGTAAAATGTTTCCAGCAAAGGCAAGGGCAGAGCTATAGGCAAGAAGGGAGCCTTCTTATCTGTACCCTTGCCTAATCACGTCTGTATCACTCAAAAGGTTTATGTGGTTACCTTAACGTCAGGTAACCTACCTTAACAGCAGGGCCCGATGGGTCTTTTTGGTGGGGCTTGTTCACATAAACACTTAAGTTTCAGCTGTCTGTTTATATAGCAGCACTGAGTGATCTGTGTTTGCACAGGTTTAGATGTTGGGACTCCTCTCACTTAACTGTGATGCTCTGTTGGTAATAAGGTGCCTTGTGCATAGTGGCTCATTTCTTAGGAGGCCTTGCGAGTTACACGGTCCTTTCACCATCTCTGCACACCCATGTTGCCTTGGTGAAAAGCAGGACTCTACATGTCAGCCTCAGGCAGGAGGTGACATGGAAACCCTGCACATCTGTGTGCACAGGGATTCAGATCCATGAGGCCTGCCTTGCCCTTTCCTACTCTCTCTATTGGTTGGGCTTTTTTTTCCTTAGTGGAAGGCGCTGAGGTGTGCTTGTAAGTCTCCACCTCTCCACCTGGGAGGAGAATACCATGATTCTCCTGGCCCCAGGGGTGTTCTGGGCTTGAGCAAGAACATTTTCCCAGACTCTAATTTTACCTGACTTCGAGTTATTTTAAGTATTAACTGTCGTCATGGCTTTTTTTTTTTTTTTTTTGTCTTTAAAATGCCTGGTTTTTGAGATAGTGCGGTGAAAAAAAGGCAGATTTTTTTTAGCTGTAAGACTGATTGCTTTAGATGATTAGGATCATCAGACCCTGGAAATAGAGATGTTTTGCTCCCTCCTGTGTTGCCAACCTTTGGAAGAGTAACCCCTCCCTCTGTCCTAGCAGGATTTGCCGGCCTTGCAGCTGTACCAACCAGAAGCTCACATCCGAGCACAAGAAAGTGGTGGGGGAATCTCTGTTGAGGGCTGTGATGGGAGCAGGGGCGAGGCTGAAGATTTGGCACTGGCTGGTTCCCAGAAGAGTGAAGAGGCAGGGTGAGTCAGCATGCACATTTGACGGGGACATCCCATTCAGTGTTCTGTGGGTTAGAGAGGGCATTCCAGAAATGTATCAATCAGTGTCAAGTATAACCTGCAAGGTGAATTTACTCTTTATAAAGAAATCAGAAACTAGAAATATACATCTAGAAACCATTCTTAAGAAAAAAGCGCTTTTAAAAAATTGAAAAGTTGTCATAGATGTTACTGTTTCTAGTACAAACTAGTATATACTGTTTAGCCAAAACAGAACAAATAATATCCTTTGGAAAGTAGAAATGTATGATTAAAACAGGGAAGAAATTAGTATTGTACCAGTGTGGACTCTGAAGCACTTTGAAACATGTAGGAATAACATGTACTTTGAATTCTGCCCATTTATAAGTAAGTGATCTGTCAGGATCCGGATCGCATGTGTGTGAGCTGTACTTTATAAAAGGGAAGGGAGCAGCTCTTAGGCCTTTGTAACCTGGTGATCCAGCCCCTCATGCCAACTGTGTGCCGTAGCCCTGAAGCCAGGAACCTTACCCCTGGGTAAAGGGGGTAATACTTTAAGTATTGCCCCTATAACAATTTGGCTGGTATTTTCACAGTCTAATGATGGATGTGCTGCTCACGGTTATAACCACTTATGTAAAGGCTGCTGAGATAGCATAAGGGCATTATTTGGGTACAGAGATAACTTAGGTACAGCATCTGGCGTTTTCCTTTTTGCAGACTGAGACAGTTTTATTTTGAAAGAACATAATGGAGTTTTCTGCAATTAAGTATTCGCAGTATTTTCTAATGTTAGTGAAATTTTTAAACAATGTATTTTTGGCACTATGCTTTAGAACACTAATTTTAGTTGCTATGGATTTGAAGTCCAGTTGTACTTTTCCTACATCAAATTTTACATAATAAAATATTTTCAAAATGTAGCTTTAATTACCTGAGTATTTTGTTGATTATTCCTTAATAAATATGAAATGTTTATCAAAAAATGGAGAATTACTCGTTTATCATTAAAGACGTTTGACTGTGGGACATACAGTCCGTCCCTTGGCATTGCTATGCTTTTGCTCTTGACTCTGGAGCTCCAAGAATTTGGTGGAGGAGGAGTAAGAAGGACTTGCTGTGATTTAATGAGGTCCATGTGACCCAGCATGGCCAGCTGTGGTGGAAAAGGGGTAGGTAGTAACTATTGTAGACTTTGCCAGCTCTCTGGTCTCTGTTACAGCTTGTAAACTCTGCCAGTAAGCAATAATGAATGGGCAGGGGTGTGTTTCAATAACATTTTATTTATAAAAATAGGCAGCAAGCCATATTTGGCCTATGGATCATAGTTTGTTGACCTCAACTTAGAGTATGGATCAGGCTGGATCTCCTGATGAGTGAGCCACTGTATTCTCACTATTTGTTTGGGCTTTGATCTGGAAACAGGAGTGCAGCTCAAAATGGACTGAAGACTGGAACATAAGACACGGAACCATAAAATTCCCAGAAGGAACTCCTTGTCACCATTCTTGGTGATAATTTTTTGTATTTGACATGAAAAGCAAAGGCAATAAGAGTAAAACTAAACAAATGGAACTACATTGAACTAAAAAGCTTCACGTGAAAGGAACTCATTTGTAAAATGAAAACACAACCCATGGAGAGAGAAAATATCTCCACACAACACACCTAGTAAGTGTAAATATCCTAACCCAAAATATATGAGGAACTCATACAACTCAATAGCAGAAAACCAAATTACCCAATTTAAAAAGGGGGCAAAAGTCCCAAATAGACATTTTTCCACAGAAAACATCCCAGATAGCCGACAGGTACAGGAGAAGATGCTCAACACCACTACTCATCAGAGAAAAACAAATCAAAACCTCAAGGAGATATCACCTCACACCTGTCAGAGTGGCTAAAACCAGAAAGACAAGAGAGCAAGGCTTGGCAATGATGTGAAGGAAGGGGAACTCTTGTGCACTGTTGGTGGGAATGCCGATTGGTAGAACCACTATAGTATGCCATTATGGAAGTTCATCAAGAAATTAGAAATAGAGCTACCTTACTATTTACCTGTTCCACTGTGGGCATAGGTCCAAAGGGAGCAGAATCACTATCTTGAAGAGATAGCTGTTCACATGTTTTTCACTGTTATTCACAGTAGCCAAGGATGGAAACAACCTTAGTGTCCACTATGGATGGGTGGATAAAGGAAATGGAACATTATGCGGCCTCATAGAAGGAAGCCCTGCCATTTTCAGCAACATGGGTAAACTTTGGAGGCCGTTGTGCTAAATGAAGTAAACCAGACAGAAAAAAGACAAATACTGCATGTATCACTTATATGGACAGTGTAAAAAAAAGTCAAACTACTAGAAACAGAGTAAAATGATGGCCACCAGGACTAGAGTATGAGGGAAATACGGAAACGTTAGTGAAAGTCCTAGGTTATTCAGTTAGAAGAGTAAGGTCGAGGATCTTATGTACACATGATGATTGTAGGTGATAACACTGTATTGTAAATTGAAATTTGCTTAAGAGAGAATTTTCTCATGCAAAAAAAGTAAATATGTGAGGTGATACTCAGTGTGAATCCTTTCATAATGTATACATTTTACAGATCAATATGTTGTGTACTTTAAATACATTATAAATTTGTCAGTTATACCTCAGTAGAGCTGGAAAATAAGTAAAAATTAGTTACATGCTCTGAAAGTTTCCTGAGATGTGTCCCCAGGGCTTCCCAGAAGTCACTTTGAGATTACTGATTTGAAACAATAACACAGGGATCCCTGGGTGGCCCGGCAGTTTAAGCGCCTGCTTTCATCCTGGAGACCTGGGATCGAGTCCCACGTCGGGCTCCTTGCGTGGAGCCTGCTTCTCCCTCTGCCTGTGTCTCTGCCTCTCTCTCTCTCTCTCTCTGTCTCTCATGAATAAATAAATAAAATCTTTAAAAAAATAAACAATAACACATTTGGATAATGAGTTACTTTGGTATAAAACATTTCCATATTTACTTCCCAGTTTTGGCTTAGACTCACTTTAGAATTGGTTGGGCAGGACATACATGATGTCCCTGTAAGTTTAGATATCTGGCACCTGTTGCTGGCAAAGTCAAGTTGCCTTAATATTTGTAGAATTTTTATTACTAATAACCCTAAGAAAAGGTTTCTGAGTTTATCACCTGTCTAAGAAATGGTAGAAATGTTAAGAAAGAATATTCTTCACACGCATGGGAGTTGGACTGCAGTGCTCAGCGTGACCGAGGGGTGGCGTGGGGCTGGCCACCTGTTGGTTTGCCTTCTAATTGGCTTTGCAAAACTTTCTTTTTCCTATTGTTTCTCATTTTAGATGCCAGTCTGGTTTTATTCAGCTACCTAATAATTTTAATAATTTAAATGTGAACATAGCAAAGCAGAACATTAGCTATCAGTATTTTAATGGATCTTAGTCTTGTTAGTAAATTATAAACACTAGCTGACTGAGGTAATTCCTCAAATCTGACATGAAATAGGCACCTTGAAGAATCTCATATCTTTGGAAACAGGTTTTCACTTGCTTGATAATAGTCCTCACCAAGTCATCGTCTCCCACTTCCTGAGTCAAATGACAGTGAGACCCTTGGAGGAAAGTGAGGCAGCTCATGAGGCGGTATGTTCTCTGTACAGAGTGCAAGGCCATGGCCGGGTGGCCCTTCTGGCCACCATCTTTCTGCATATGTAGAGGACCCTAGATGGTGAAGGTTGTGAGCTTTTTCACATCACACCCTGAGGAAGGATCTTTTATTTTCACATCTATCATGAACTCTCATTTGTGTCTGTCTTCTCAACTCTGATGAAAAGAGATAAGTATCAGGTATCTACTTCAGGTAGATTTGTTTTCTGTTCTTCCTGTCTAAAATTAAGGACATGTCAGAGATTAAAGTGGAAAATTAAGTAGGTATTTGACCTATTTGATCTGTGTTAATAGCAAAAAAGAGAAAAATAAGAGAGAATAAGTTTATTTTCAGAATAGTATTCAGAGTCAAGAGGGTTTTTTTTTTTTTTTTTAAAGCAAATTAGCCCACTTAAATCCACCTGGTAATTCCTCAGTGCAGTCCCAACTATAGCAAGATCTAAGGGGATAGTAATTGTTATATGAAAATTCAGTTTTAAATTTTTATTTTAAAACTTTTGTCATTTCAATGAAGTTTAGAAAAATGCTGTCTGCTCTGTGTGAGCTTCTGTTGGCTGCATTTTGGTGGAGAGCTAACAGCTTCTTGTAAGTGCTCCTCCTTATCTTTGTATCAGAAGCATGTTTATCATACAATGTTTTAAATTTCTCCCCAAATTCTTTACTGTGACAAGTCTAAAAGAAAAATAAGTACATTAGTTACTCTGTATCACAAAAGCAATAAAAGATGACCTGGCAGACTTAAACACAAGCAGTCTCTCTCATAGAGGAATGGCATTTTTCAATGATAATAGCATTTTTAGTAGAAGAAATTATTGTCTTCGTAGAAATGTCAAGGTGCCAAACCGAGAGATGTGTGCCTACATATAATTACCCAGTCACACACACCATGTAGCCATTTCCTACATCACTGGGACCATACTTTTCTGAACCAAAAAGTGGAACAACTGATTTGACTAAGGTTTCTTCTGCCACTCTGGGGTGTGAGGGACAGTCTAGGAGATGTTTGGGTGCCAAACTGCTGGCATTTCTTGGATGTCTTAACAGATGGTAGAAACCATGATATTCAGACTCAAGCCTTGTTAGGGACTGAACTCCCAAACTCCTTCACATGTTGAAGCCCTAACCCCCCACTGTGTGGCCTATATCTGGAACGAAGAAGTAGTCAGTGTTTATGGGGTCATGAGGATGGTGCCCTGATCTGATAGAATTAGCATTATTGTAAGAGGAGACACCAAAAGGTGCCCACCTGCAAGCCAGGAAGGCCTTATCAGGGACCAGAACAAGTGGCACTATGATCTTGGACTTTAAACCTCTAGAACTGTGAGAAATAAGTATGTGTGTCTGAAGCTGCCCATCTGTAGTATTTTGTTAACAGTGGCTGGAGCTGACTGAGACAGGCCTGTTTCAGGGAACCTGAGGACTGAGAGGGTGCAGAATATCAGGAAGGAACCCAGTGGTGGTTCCCCTCTCCTGCATCATTCCAATAAGATTTGGTCATTCCTATGTTACAAAGAAAATTCTTCGGGCAAAATTACCATATTGAGACATAAAATGGAAATATCCTCACACCCAGCATGTGAACTCCTAACTAATACTACATCCTACAGACAGACTCGCACAAGTACAGACAGGAAGCATGCCAGCTGTCCCTATTCCCTGTCCTAACCAGAGAAATGGAGACTGCCCACTGTTCAGCAGCAGTGGCTGGCTGGCAGAAAACTGACACTGAAATGTCCACAGTGTGTTAAAAATTTAGAAGTGCAAGATTTGCTTTAAGTAGTTTATAGACACATAGGATATTTGTGCTAGAAAATGTCTGCAAAGATGTGTACCACTGTAGAAGTATATGGTCAGTTAATCTACAACAAAGGAAGCAAGAATACATGATGGAGAAAAGATAGTCTCCCCAATGAATGGTGCTGGGTTCTGGATAGCTGTAGGCAGAAGAATGAAACCAGGTCATTTTCTTACACCACACTTAGAAATAAACTCCAAACAGATTAAAGACCTAAATGTGAGACCTGAAACCATAAAACTCCTAAAGGAAAACATAGGCAGCAATCTCGTGGTCATCAGCCTTAGCAACATATCTGTGGATATATCTCAGGCAAAGGAAACAAAAGCAAAAATAAACTCTTGGGACTACACCAAAATGAAAAACTTCTGCACAGCAAAAGAAACTACCAAGAAAACAAAAAGGCAACCTACAGAACAGGAGAAAATATTTGCAAATGACATAAATGACATATCTGATAAAGGGTTAATATCCAAGATATATAAAGATTATATAAATCAATTCTGGAAGAACAATCTGATTAATAAGTGGTCAGAAGACCTGAAGAGACATTTCCCCAAAGACACAGATGGTCAAAAGACACATGAAAAGATGCAGAACATCTCTAATCAGTGAAATGCAAATTAAAACCACAATGAGAAATCACTTCATCCTGTTCAGAATGGCTAGTATCAAAAAGACAAGAGATAACAAGTGTTGGAGAGGATATGGAGAAGAGGGAACCCTTGTTCACCGTTGGTGGGAGTGTTAATTGGTGTAGCCACTATGGAAAATGGTACAGAAGTTACTGAAAATATTAAAAATGGAAATCCCACATGATTCAGTAATTCTACTGCTGTTTATTTTCCCAAGGAAAATCGAAACACTAATTTGAAAAAATGCATGCGTGTTTTTTGTAGCATTATTTATAATAGTAGAGATACAGAAGCAGCCCAATGTCCGTCCATGAATGGACGTGGTATGTATATAAATGGAATATTAGTCACAAAAATGAATGAGATCTTGTTATTTGTGAAAACATGGATGG
The DNA here is from genome assembly GCF_018345385.1 of Vulpes lagopus. Classification (NCBI taxonomy): domain Eukaryota; kingdom Metazoa; phylum Chordata; class Mammalia; order Carnivora; family Canidae; genus Vulpes; species Vulpes lagopus. The sequence continues at coordinate 117,321 of NC_054839.1, read as the reverse complement.
AAAAAGCAATACAAATTATTTCACTTTTATATAGAATCTAAAAAAATAAAACAAATGAAACAGACTCCTAAGTAAGAGAACAAACCAGTGGTTGCCAGAGGAGAGGGGGGGATGGGGGGATGGGCAAAATGGGTGAAAGGGATTAAGAGGTACAAACACAAAAATACTCAATCTTTTAGGAAAAATACAGGACATATACTACAATTTAATAGCAATTGGAGGTAGGATTAAGATGATTTTTAGTTGTTTTCTGATTTTTAAATAATAACTGTGTACAAAAATAGATTTTCATTGCTTCTCATTCCAAATGGGTTCAAAACTTGTTACCAAATATATACAAATGCTTGAAATAATACATGTGAAATGAGGAATTTGAAAACATTCTTTCCCCAGGGGTCTTTGCTAATCTGCCAAGTTTCTCATTGAAGGACACTAGTGAAACCAGCATTTAGGAGCTTCCATACAGTTTCTTTTTCTGTTTCTAGTATTTGCTTAAGTTCAACTAGAAGCTATAATAGTACTATTTTTAACATTTTCCTTAAATATGTGTGTTAATACCCTTTACTTTGACTTGCAGCATGATGAATTTCCTTTTGCAAGAATAGGTTTGTCTACAACACTTACTGACCTTATGTTTTACAATGACCACCTTATCATTCTCTCAGATGTGCCACTGTTTTGCCTCTTGAGCAGTAACCTAACCAGTTTCTTAGGCTGTAAGTAAAACCTATTTTGTCATTGCCCAAATCCAGGGTTTGTCATCACATGAAGTTAGGGTTTTCTAAATCATGCTCCTTCTCTTTGGAATTCTGTATAATATTTACCAGTATAAAAATACATCTATTTATTTTTTAAGGCCTTACCTTTTGGAATTTTTTGCAGGTTTCAACAGCTGCCCAGTGTCATCCAAATCAAAAAAAGAGAAGATCTGTAGGACTATGTTGTCAGGCATGTGAACTAACAAATCAAATTTTCCCCGACACAGATTCAAAGAAGAATCCTCCTTGAGGAATAGGATTCTTTCCCAAGCACTTTCCACACCTGACCTAAATATCAGCGAGAGAACAAGACAGCCATGGGCAGAGACAGGACAGGTTATGACAGGCCAACTCAATCCCACCCACTCTCTAAAGAAGTCACTTGATTTTAAAAGTACCTGTGCTTCTTCACAAAGGGAATAAAGCCATATTCCCACTGAAAAGATGGTCCTCATTAAGAAATAACAACTGCTTCAGTGAAATGATGGAATCTCACCATTACGTTCCTCACATTTCGTCTGACAACAGCTCTTTGAAGAGGCAATTTCATCACTCTAGGATGTCCATTCATTTACTCATTCATCACATTTGCAGTGAATGCCTCTGTGGGAGGCGGCACTTTTGTAGGCATCAAGCCTGCAGCAGTGAGCAAAGACCAGCCTCTTGACTTTTTGGGGCTCATACCCTTCACAAAAGGAGGAGAAATACCTAAAAGGGAGGGTCTTCCTCATGTCCTCTGAGTCATAAATGGCAGAACTGAGTCCTCTAGATCAGGAATCCTTAACCTGAAATCCACATTGTTTTGAAATCCACACTGTTTTGACGCTGCTGTTCTTGTGGCCATCCACGGGCTCCCTAATTAACCTCACCATATTATGAATAAGAAGATAAAATATTTTTTTTCCTCTGGTCTGGTCTATATTAAGCTTTTGTCAGACCCTCAAAGGAACAACTTTTAAAAAGTTAAAAGTCTCCTACATTAGGCTGTCTGTAATCCAGTGCTAAATGGTTTCCACAGGCCTCTTGCCATAAACATAACATGGAGCAATTGAGCATTCTAGGCAAAAGCTGTCACCTAAAGTCACAGACACTTCACTGCCAAGTAGGCCTATGATCCCTCTTGCCTGCTTTCTTCTGACCAGAGCCCCTAGCATCCTGCCCCTGTCTGATCTGTGCTGCCCCCAGATGCAACCAGTCTGCTCTGGACCTGTGTGGGGCAGCTGTCCCTGGTCGGGTGGTGGGTTCATGGCCTCTGTGAGTGCAGCGAGCTCATCTCCTGTGGACTCCTGGGTGAGAGGGGGTATCCTTGTTTAAGCTGAGTGACTGTGTCCATTACTTGCAGTCAAATCTGATCCTGACTGACAGGTTTTGTTTTGTTTTAATGTATATGAAAGCTTTCACCCTGAGGAAATCCACTGCCTGCCCAACAGTGCGGTACCCCACCCCCAGCAGCTCCTGGGGGACTTACTTGAAATAAGCATTCCCAAGTGCTGCCTAAGAACTTCTGATAATTTTGGGCCCAGCTCTCATCCTCCATGTGGTTCTGAAGCCTCCAGAGACCCTCTTCATCCCACCATGTTTTCTGTAAGAACCAGAGGCCACACCAGTGCGCAGCCATGACCTCCATTTACAAATGGATGCAAAGAAACAACCCAAAGGCCTGAGGTTGTAATGTGATAAAGCTATGGTTCCTCTTGCAACTCTCGCTAATTAAACAAATATTTAGGGGCGCCTTGGTGGTTCGGGCAGTTAAGTGTCCAACTCTTGATTTTGGCTCAGGTCATGATCTCAGGGTCCTGGGATTGAACCCCACACTGGGCTCTGCTCTCAGTGAAGAGTCTACTTGTCCTTCTCCTTTTGCCTCTCTTTCTGCTTGTGCATGCAGTTGCTCTCTCCCAAATTAAAAAAAAAAAAAAACAAAAACAAAAAACAGACAAGAGAAATACGAAGTCCTCCAAATTTTTCCTGGAACTTAAGCATTTCCATTTTATACACATTTCCATAATCCTCTTATGCTGCTTCTAAGAGGTGAATTACAAGTTCTGCCCTCTAGGAATAAGGGACAGGGCTGCATCTTCTCCCACAGCACAGACACAACCCTTCACCTGCCATGGGCAGCCCCACAGCCTACACCCCTCTACTTCATTGCTTCAGTGAAGATACACTGGTGTGGGTGTCTATGTCGTACCAGGGACAGATGCTGTGTGCTCAGGTTACAAAGCACAAGAGTTTTGCTGACAGTGAGCTCTCTGTTTGCCAGGGAAATCCACATAAGTAGATGAAGAGACAATTATGGTTCACTGACATAAGGGCTGAAGTAAGGGCTGAAGTGTACACAGGAAATACAGGTATTTCCTGACTTTTTAAAGTCATCTTCCCAGGGACACTGATCTATTTGGGAGTAATAAAATTTGGGATCCCTTGCCCCTGACAACAGGAAGCCGAAGCTCAACACCCCATGACCCTGGTTTGGGAATGATGCAGAGGTGAGGCACAATGTGGAGCCACTGAAGGCAGCAGCATGTGGTGGCACTGGTGATAATGGCACCCAGTGGCAGGGCCCGGTGCAGCTTCCTGCACTCCACCCTGTCCATTGGTTCTGAGCCTCATCTCATTCTCCAGGCTTCACGTTCATTCTCTGAGCTACTTATGATCCTTCCAATAATTTCCCTTTTCTGCTTACGTCAGCTAGGATCAATTATCTGTTACTTAAAACTAAGAACTCCACAGGAAAACAGATAAATAGGGAGGGAGTTAGAGGCAACAGTAACAAGGAAATCTGGGGGAAGAAGTTACACTGGCTTGAGTACAAGTACCATTAGTATCCAGGAATAAGAATCTGGCAGCCTGTATCCTATGGTGGTAATCATCTGTGGTCACCTAGAATCAACTATCCACTGGTTCAGGTTTGTGGAAATCACATTGCTACCACCATGGAACAATGTAAAAGGCGAAAGGAGTGCAAGATATGGTATGGGGTGGCGATTTCTAGCAGCACTGAATTGGAATGTAAACCAAACAAAACCTCTAAATTCTTAAAACCTAGAAACTGGGAGTTGCTATGCAAGTCGTAAAATTGTTGTATGGTCACATGGTGAAAATAGCCACAAAATATGAAAGTTGGTTCAATAATATGGAAAGAGTGGCCTCTGTGCCAGAATATAGGTATTTAGGAGTCTTTGACAGACTGGCAACACACCAGGCTGTCCCAACACCCACACCCCACTGATGCTCTCATGCCCTTCCCTCCCCAGGGAAGCAGATTCTCTCAGGCTCCTCCCAACCCACCAATGTTATCAGACCTGAAATACAGGTCGATGCTGGGAAGACTCGGCTTCCACAAAAGAACACAGTCCTTTACCTGTCAGCAAAGATGAAGGGAAAAAATGGAGGAATGGGTTCTGAGTGTAGGAGTCTAGAGAATAAAATAGGCTGATTTTATGAATAATGTATTGGTTTAAACAAAGAGGAGGTTCTACTTGTTGATACAGCTGGTTGGTAGGAGCCTATATTCAGTAGTGGCCAAATGAGGTTGAAATATCCAAAATTCTTATCACACTTGAAGTGAGCTCTGGATTGGGCTGGGAAACAGCCCCAGGAGGTGGCCACATCCTAGTCTTTGGGGCCTGTGAAGGTTACCCTATATGGGGAGGTAAAGGGTTTTGTAGACATGATTAAATTCATTAAATTCAGGGTCTGACATGGGGAGATTCTCCTGGGATGTGCAGGTAAGGGAAACAGGGAAGGGTTTCACCCCCAGTGAAAAAAATGAATAAATTCTCATGAGTAAATAAAATTTCATATTTTGTGTTCAGAAGAGAAGGTGACATGCAGACACCATCACAAGCCATGGAAGCCTGCGGCCCCCACGAGCTGGAGGAGGCCAAAAACAGATGGTTCCCCAGGGTCTCCTGTGGGAGCAAACCTTGCCGACACTGTGGCCTCCGTAATTGTAACAAGAGTAAATTTCTGTGCTTTTAAGCCACCAAACTTGTGGTCATTTGTCACAGCAGCCATAGGAAACTACTGTAGGCACCCTGGGTTTAATGGGAAAGGAGGACCCAGGAGTTTCGTGGCAAAGCTGAGAGAAGCTGACTGTAGCAGGCAGAAGGGCCAGGTGGCAATCAGAATGGCCTTCCTCCGGAGGACTCTGGGGGTGACTGATTACCAAGTGCCTGGGGCAGGAAAGGGTAAACTGCCTGCTAGATTCCTGCCTGCTTGGCATAATCAAACCCTACATCAGGTCCTGTAAATATAGGCCTGATTTGAGCAGCGCTAAGAGATACCTGGCCCTTCAACCAGTTTCTAGACTAGAATGGTTTCACAGACCAGAGATCCTCAGCTGTCCAGGTAGATAGCTACACTCAAGGAACCCTGTGAGAACAAATCTATTTTGTGACTTTTTCTGTAGGCATTTACTGCAGGTTGGCAAAGACCCACAAGCTCGACAGTTGGCAAGACTGCGCGTTTGTCAGGGTATGGAACCTGCAAGACTCCAGCTCACTGACGCTCTGTGCGCAACTGTGGAGTTGACAGTCTCAAGTAGAGGACACAGGGGACCAGCATGGGTGTCAGCAGTGCGGGGTGGTTTAGGGATGGCACTGCTGTGACCCTGAGTCATCTGAGATGACCCATGCTTTGGGACCATCCAAGCTTTCCTGGGTGCTCCTTTCTGTGTCCAGCACCTGCATGCTGCCTCCACTGCCGTCTGCTTGTGCCCTTGTATCCTACTAATGTGCCTCTCCCCTACATCCCTACTTGTTGGAGGGTACAGCATCTCCAGCCCCATGCAGGCCTTCTGACCCCACAAGGCTCCCAGGCTCCACCCTCACCTCAGGCTGTGAGCCAGCTGCTCTAGAACAGTCTTCTCAGTGCCCTGACTGCCTGGGCCTCCCTGAGAAACTCACTCTTCATTTGAGAACAACTTAGTGTTCACTCAGCCTATTACCACTCTCTGCCTTTGAATACCACAGAAGCTGGCTGCTATATTCATTTCCTATCCCCGAACCTAGAGCTGGTTCTGACACACAGTGGGCACTTTCAAAGGAGTGAACAAATCCATGCATCCTTCATTGGTTCCACTCTGGGACCCTCCTAGGGTAGAGCAAGAAATGTCTGACCGAGCCCCCAGACAGGAGGTCACGTGACTGCATCACAGTTCTGCTGGGGGCTGGTGCAAACCCACAGCTTGTAGGAGTTCAGCCAAGTGGGGCAGCCCCTGGGCTCCCTCACACCCACCAGCCAGGCCTCTAGAGCCAGGAATACGGGCTTTCTTTAAAGAGTGAGGAAAGAGCAGCCATGGGAGCCTGAGACAACTGGAAATGCTGCAGGCACCGCAGAGTGTTCCCCCGCCACTGCTACCACACTTGCCCTGCTGCTACTTGTTCAGCTGGAAATCTGCGTGGATGTTCCTCACCTCTCTTGGGAGAGTTGTTCTAGGTGGAGAGAAAACTGTCTGTGACTTCCAGATAAGCTGTCCAGAGAAGCAGACACATGCATTCTGGCACAGTAGTTTCCCACTGTGGGGGCCCATCACTGGTAGTCTGCTACAGCACCTGAATTGACAACATCCCTCTGTGAATTAAAAACAGCAGCATATTCACAAGCTGGTTGAAGCTGGTAAGGATCTATTTCACTACTCTCTCCAGTTTTATGAATGTTTAAAAATTTTAGTAATAAAGTGTTTAAAAATTCATCTCAGATGGGGATTTTTTCCCACTTGGTTCATATGTTGACAGATTAATTGAATGAATTCTTTGTACTGATACAATAAGATGATGCTGGACAGTTCTATACCAGTGTTTCATTTTCATTGTTCTAATTGCTGAGATCATGTTGATGTAGTAGGGACCAGAGGGGTCTTGTAATAGAAATACTACCTAATTCTTTAAGTTTCTTTCAAATTATAGGCCAAGTGTTCAACTTATCTATAATCAAATATTACTTGTAAGGGTTTTATCATTTGATAACTCTTTCAATCTTACTGAAAACAAAGACCCTTTTTTTTTTTTTAATTTATGATAGTCACAGAGAGAGAGAGAGAGAGAGAGAGAGAGAGAGGCAGAGACACAGGCAGAGGGAGAAGCAGGCTCCATGCACCGGGAGCCCGACGTGGGATTCGATCCCGGGTTTCCAGGATCGCGCCCTGGGCCAAAGGCAGGCGCCAAACCACTGCGCCACCCAGGGATCCCAAGACCCAACTTTTAAAAGGGTTTGCTATTCAGTTGGACTCATTCATCTTCTGTCTCTGGGAAGCAGACACAAAAGGCTCGCAACTCATTGTCATGAAGAGGTAGGCCAGGGCACCTGGGTGGCTCAGTGATTGAGCATCTGCCTTTGGCTCAGGTCATGGTCCCAGGGTCCCAGGACCGAGTCCCACATCGGGCTCCCCACAGGGACCCTGCTTCTCTCTCTGCCTGTGTCTCTCATGAATAAATAAAATCTTAACAAAAAGAAAAAAAGAAGAGGTAGGCCATAAAATCTTAATCTTTCACTATTACTTGCCCCACCAGTGGTCAAAATTCTCATTAGCACGATTCAATCAGAGCATGAGGTAACAATGACATCCAGTATTTATGAATTACATTCAGTGTGCCAGTAACTTTACTAAGTGCTGTCTTACTCCACAAAAACCTTATGAGGTAAGTCCTACAAGTAAGCCCCATTTTGCACATGAGGATAATAGCTTGTTCAAATTCACATTCAGGCATGCACACACATACACACTCAACAAGGGAGGCGGGTACAAATGTGGGTTTGACTTCACAGCCCAAGCTCTCAACCACTGTGCTCATCATCCCCAGTAGGAAAGTAGGTGTGTGCTCATCAAGCATTAAAGTTGTAATGTCCAAGAAGGTGGGTCCTTAGCTTTGCCGGTGCCTCACCTCACTTTTGGTGATGGCCAGGTGGTGGAAGTCCTTGCATGGAGAGGGAGCCTGTCTTCTAGTCTTATACAGATCATAGGGTAGGAGAGAGGAGGTCATGAGCTCCTTCTGGAGTTCCACAACCACAAATAGTATGCATGGCCAGGGTGGTTTCTGTGCTCACCACTCTTGCTTTTTTTCTCACCACCTTTTTTTCTCACAGCATCCTGTTCCAAGCAAAGTGCTCTCTGCCCCCAGCTTCACAGGAGCAAACAAGACTGTATGGAAAAGGGTAGACTTTCCATTGTCACTTACATTCCATAAAGGAACTCGGCTGGCCAGCATCACGTTCCTGGTAGCCTGTGCATGTTTGTGGAAAGGCCATTCACTCATGTAATCAGCCAGTGTGTACTGAGTGCCTACAATGTGCTGGGCACTCTGGAGCCAGGAGACCATGTTAGTTCCCACCTGCCACCCTCTGCTGGCTGTGAACCTTCGGTGGTCATTCAGCAGAACCAACTCTGCCTGGCAGAAGAGAAAAGCCCCCTTTCCACCAGCAGAAGGCACTAGCCTTCTGGGGGCCTGGGCTGCTCCCCTCATTTGTGCTGACAAATAAATGAAACATTAAAAAAACCCCAAATAAATGCATTAGTCTCCTAAGTAATGTAGAAAACAAATTTTGGAGTTAAAAGCCAAGTTATGAATACTAGTTTTATAGTAGTCATTTTTTCCTTTATATGTGATAATCTTTTAAATCACTTAGCTAGGGATGCCTGGGTGGCTCACTGGTTGAGCATCTGCCTTTGGCTCAGGTCATGATCCTGGGGTCCTGGGATTGAGTTCCATGTCAGGCTTCCTGAAGGAAGCCTGCTTCTCCCTCTGCCTCTGTCTGCTTCTGTGTGTGTGTGTCTCATGAATAAATACAATCTTTTAAAAAAATCACTTAGCTAAGAAAAAAGTACAGTTACAAACCATAGTTACAATAATACTAGCTTTTATAATTGCCCATATATTTACCTTTATGAAGATATTCATTTCTCCATATTGGCTTTGAGGTAATGTCTAGTGTCTATTCATGTCCCCCTACAGGACTCCATTGAGCATTTACTGAGGGGGTACAACTGGAGGTCACAGAATCACTCAGCTTTTTATTCTGGAAATGTCTTGATTTCTCCCTCACTTTTGAAGGACAGTTTTGCCAGATATTGAATTCTTGGTTGACAGGGTTTTTTTTTTCTTCCTTTTAGCACTCTTAATGCATTGATCCAGTGTCTTCTGGCCTACAAATTTTGATAAGAAATCTGCACATATTCTCATGGAGGATCCCTTGTATGTGATAATTTTCTTCTCTGTTATTGCTTTCAAGATTTGTTCTTTGACTTTTAAATGTTTGATTATAATGTGTCTCAGGGTGGGTCTCTTGAGTTCATACTACTTGGAGTTTGTTGAACTTCTTGGATATTTATATTCATGTATTTCCTCAGGTTTGGAAAGTTTTCAGCCATTTTTTTTCTTCAGATATTCACTCCTCCCCTTTATCTCTTCCTTCTCTGGGATGCCCACAATGTGTATGTTGGTCTACTTGGTAATGTCCTACATGTCTCAGGTTCTGCTCACTATTCTTCAATCCTTTTTATTTCTGTTCCTCAATCTGGATAATTTCCATTGTCCTATCTTCAAATTCATGAATTCCTGTCTGCCTCTGAATCCCCCTGGTGAATTTTTCATTTAGTTGTGGTATTTTCAGCTCCAGAAGTTTTTAGGTTTTCAGTATCCTTGTTAGTATTTCCATTTTGTCCATACATCCTTTTCTTGACTTTCTCCACCTTTCTTTAGTCCTTTGAGCATCTTTAGGACCATTGTTTTAGAGTCTTTGTCTAGTATATCTGCCATTAAATCTTTCTCACAGATTCTGCTGAAATTTTTCCCTTTGAATGGGTCTTTGTCTTGTAATATTTTGTGAAACACTGGACATTTGAATCTAAAATGTGTAACTGTGGAAATCAGTCTCCTCCTTCCCCAGGTTTTGCTATTTTTTGTTGTTTTCATTTTATTATTGTAGGTTCTGTGCTGAGATCAGCCTGAGGTATAAACAATGTCTTATGTCTCTTCTGAGACTTTCCTTTGGCATTCATAGCCACTTTCTAATTTTCCCTGTACATGCAGCTGTTTTTTAATATCCTAATATCTGGCTTCCCAGAGGAAAAGCAAAACTGAGGCCGGGGTGGGGGTAGGGTAGTAGTGGTGGTGGTTGGGGGGGGGGGAGTCCTGCCCTTTAAATCTCCTAAAAGTCATTTCAGCTGGATGGAGAAGGGATTGCAACAATGAGGGAGATGCAACCAGAATGGCTGCTTGCCTCTTTGATCAAAATTAGGAATCAGCAAAGTGCAGATCCCCAACATTTGGAAGACAGGGTCCTTTTTACCCACCCTAGCTCCTGCAAGTTGTTCGCAAGATGCTCACATGGCCGAGGGTGGGGATGGGTGCCACTGTGTGAAGAGCTAACAGTTACTGTCCAAGCCTTCCCCTGCGAGTTGCAAGCTTTCGACTGATGTTCCAAGGCTACATCAGAGAGGTTCTCCAGTGCAACTGTTGTCTACCTGGGGAACAGATTCCTGGTGCTTCCTACTCTTATCTTCCCAGAATTCTCACTTCTTGACTGCCTTTGATTTGCTATTTTCCTAGGTAGAGGCTAGTGGCTTTCAGTTAGTCTCTTCCACTGTAATAGCTCTTACCCCACAGGCCAGGGAACCCATGTGGGGATGCTGCCAGTTATGGAACATAGCTACTATAATTATATACTTTCCAAGCTGGGGCAATAGCCACAGGACGGTTTATGGGCCCACAGAGCCAGCTGAGACAGCCCTGAGCTGACACTGTGGAAACCTGACCTGCATGAGCCCCTGCTTGGAATGGAGGGGCCACAGGGACACTTGGGGTCTCCTGAGATCACTCCAGTCCAGTCCATGTCCAGGTATCCCTGAGGGTCTATTTCCTCTCCTCAGCTCACAGTTGTCCTGCTCCAAAGCCATCAGTTGGGTGAAGGTTAGGAGAAAGGCTAACTATAAAGTTTTGGCAGTGTACTTGGGTCCTTGCTCAAGGGGACCAGGACTCCCCTGCATCCAAAGGGTTCTGGGTTTGTACACTAGCTCAAGTCTGGGAACTGACTGAAGGGCCAGGGTTCTCTGTTTTTGATTCAAATATGATTTTTGTTCACTTGACTTACAACTAACTCTTCCAATTATACAAATCAAGAATTTACTAGGCTTCTATGTATTTCAACTAGTCTTATTGGTCCATGGCAAGCATTTGCAAGAGATCAGCTAGTGATAGAAGCAAGTTAATTAACATTATGCTCAAGCCAACTAAGCCACTAATTGGTCAGGATCAAAAGTGTTGAAATGTATTTATTATTCTATCCCAACTTTTTTTCAGTTTTAGTCTGGAGAACTTGTAATGTAAACATAGCATACCTGCACTGAGTCAACAGTAAAAGAGGCCCAATTCATTTGTATAGGGTTTTCTCTTCTTTCTCCAATTCACTTAAAAATTTTTTAAAAAGATTTTATTTATTCATAAGAGATACACAGAGAGACATAGGCAGAAGACGCAGACTCCCTGCAAGGAGCCTGATGTGGGGACTTGATCCCAGAACCCCAGGATCATGACCTGAGCCAAAGGCAGATGCTCAACCACTAAGCCACCCAGATGCCCCATTCTTTCTTGTTCATAAAAAAGTTTGGGAAGAGTAGCCCTAGGTGGAGAGAATTGTGCTAAGCTTGCTTAGTGAGTAACAGTTGTATGTGTGTTTTTAAGACTTGTCTATTTGAATGCTGTATGTTGGCAAATTGAACTCAAAAAAAAAAAAAAAAAAAAAAAAGACTTGTCTATTTGAGACAGAGAGAGAGATTCAGCAGAGGGGAGGGGCACAGGGAGTGGGGGAAGCAGACTCCGACTTCTCCAGAGCAGGAAGCCCAATGCAGGACTTGATTCCAGGATCCTGAGATCATGACCTGAGCTGAAAGCTGAGGCTTAACCAGCTGAGCCACCCAGGCATCCCAGGGTGGCAGTTTAACAGGAAACAGGGAGCACTTTCTTGGGGGAAGAAAAAACAATGAGCAGAGTGGGGTTTGAAGGTTGCTTGAGTAAGGTCTGGTTTGTCAACAGATCTTAGTAACTGGACCTTAAATGTGCAACATAAAATCAGTCTTGTGGAGACCTTATTTCAGTGTGTAAAGGGTGAATGGGAATTGACACTGAGTTCCCACACTATAAGCAGTCTACTGTACTAATAGATTTACACAGTGATGAGGGCCTAGACCAGTAAGGTGGCAACAGATGTATTGCTGAAGAAACCTGTCTTGCAATAAGCCAAGCAGAGGAACCAAAACCCCAAATTTCAAGCCCAGGTCTGGTCCCAATTGTCAGGCCTCATGACTGTGGCAGTTTAAATGGCAAAGGAGATTTAGGATTGCTAATCAGCTGACTTTACAATAGGAAAATCATCTTAGATTATCTGGGTGGCCTAGTGTAAACACATGGAAGATGCTAGGTGCTAGGAAGGGCACCATGAGCCGATAGAAAATGCAAAGCAAAGGGAATGGATGCTCTTCTAGTGCCTCCCTGCTGACACCCTGGCTTTGGCCCAGTGAACTATAGAAATTTAAGAAAACAAATTTATGTTCTAAGCATCTGAATTTCATGTAACTTGTTGCTTGCTTAGATCCAACATGGTAAGCATCCTTCTATGTCTTCATCTAAGACAAAACTATAGAATCCACAACCAAGAATCCTTCTATGTCTTCATCTAAGACAAAACTATAGAATCCACAACCAATATTAAAAACCAAAGCATTGTGGTGTCTGGTTGGCTCAATTGGCAGAGCATGTGACTCTTGATCTCATAAATGTAGATTCAAGCCCATGGGGTATAGTAATTACTTAAAAAAAAATCTTAAAAAACAAAACAAGCAGTATCTGCTAAAGACATCCCAGTTCACAAGGGGTAGTAGAAGGGGAAATGGAGGGGGATGGGGTGACTGGGTGACGGGCACTTGACAGGATGAGCACTGGGTGTTATACTGTATGTTGGCAAATTGGACTTCAATAAAAAAAAAAAAAAAAGAAAGAAAGAAAAAAAAGACATCCCAGTTCAGGTAAGAGTCCAATTAATGAAAAGGAAGTAGGTCACCTAAAATATAGTGGTTATCAGGTCCATGAATGTTGAGTGAAAGGTGGTACATATTTCTTATAATTTTCTAATTTTCTCATATTTATAGAATTTCTCATATAAAATCACTGGACTGAGTTTATTTAAAATAGTTATATAATTACATAGGAAAGTAAGAAAATGAAAATGTAGACAGGGTCACAATGACTAGAGGCATGTGACTGTACAGGAAGCAAATTGCCAAGGTTTAAAAAAAAAAAAAAGTATTAGGTTATCCTGATCTGAGACGTAAAAGAAAAAAAAATGTAGAAAGCCACAAATGAAGTGAGGCCAAGAACACAGTGGCTTAACCAAAGGCCAAAACTATTTCTGCATCTTCAGCATCATATCCTCTGTATTATGAAAAAACCCACATGAGATAGCAAGTCAGGGGATGTAGTTGGCTCCACCTTGAGTAAAGGTCTAGGAAGGGTTCTGTGAGAAGTGTGCACCAAAAGTGTAAAGTCCTAAGGAAATAATGTCACACATAACACAGCTGGTTTGAGACTGCAGGCTTCAAAACGGTTTTTGCACGTTCCACACCTTTGTATGTTCGTCGTAATTTTAATCAAGCCAGCATTGATGAGAACAGGACTGTCTTATCCAAGGAACCCTACCTGTCCTACTTGCTGGCCTAGAAGGAAATGCCAGTACTGGAAGCTTGTTCTGAAGGGACCCAATATTAACTGACGACAGCTTAACTACTCACCCAGGAGGTGAGACCTGGAGCCTGTAAGTTCTTCCCAGTATTCTATAAACACTAAGTCTTCTCAATTGGCATATTACTTTGGAGGCTATGAAAAAAAGTGCTCACTGTTCAAAAATGTCTAGGAACAGCTTAAATAAACGTAGTCTCTCAACCCTTGGGTGCACAGGAGAATCCTTATGGCACTAAATGCTTCACACTGTTTACACAAGTCCACTAGGTTGTGGATCTTCCACAAGGAACACTGCCAAGTGTGGCATTTCCTTCACTTACCTGACCACAGAACTGAGAAAACCCAGCTTTAGGAAATGCTGCTCCAGATAGGAAAATTAGCATGCTGAGAACAGGGGGAACAAGAAATAATGGAATCTGGGTGTCATACAATGAAAATTACACAAAAGAATACACACACATGAGGATGCTGCTGACATGATAGCCTTTGCTTTTAATTTGGTTGATACACATTTGACAAAATAGTTTAGAACAAAAATAATCAACAAACAGGCACAAAGTATTTACAGTTAACAACTGTGGAAAACATACAACTGACATACTCTCAAACAGAAATGTCTACTTAAAAAATTTTCTACTGTGAATCTGGAAGACTCTCAGTTCCTACTCATCACCAGGTCTGAAACCCCACAGGTGACCTGTGAGGCGCAGGAGCAGCAAGTGCAGTTCTAACACATTTGGCGGTTAAGGATCATCTATAGGTATGGGCTCACAGGGAAGAGAAGAACCAGACCTGGGGGTGGGGTGGGGAAGGCGATGTAGAATGGAAGACTCCTCAGAAGGAAACAACTAAGGACAAGACCTAAGTCACACTCATCTTTCCCAGTTTCCTAGAGGAAGCCGCAAACCTTTTAAAACTTACTCTACATCTTTTAGCAGAAAATCAGTAACCCTGAGACTCTAATTTTCCATGACGTAAAAGCTAATAAACATCTAGAACTGCTCAAGATTTATAAATAACTTCATATGATCAAATAGGAACTTCAAAATAACTTTTATGATCTGAAAATACATTTAAGAGAAAATTTCTGAAATTTTTCATACCTAATTCTTAAACATTCCAACTAATAATTTCCATTGTCTGGAGTTAGTTCCACAAAAAAAAGATACAGACACTTTGATTAGATGTTTCAAATTGAGTACAACTTGCTATTGATTGTTAAGTGGACCACCTACATTTTCATATTATTCAAATATATTTAAAAGGAACTAGAGAAATTTTATCCATCTGGAATACAGTTATGAATTTATTGACTTACAAGATAATCACATAAACAGAGACCATGAAAAAAAGAACCAAATGCTTATTCTCTGTAACACTACTGAGACAATTAAACACAATACACCATACACATCAACATCTACTGATCCAACTATGCTATTAACTATGCTTTACAGTTTCAACAAACAACTCTGTAGATCATATATCCACACCACGTGTAAAAATCAGATTTGCTGCTCCTCCAGTGGCTGTTCAAGAGCTTCCATTAGCTTTTTATTTGCTTCTTCATTATGCCGGCTTTGACAGTGAGTTAAATGTTTTTTAAAGCCTCTTGGGAAATTTGATTCAAAATTACAACGTGGACATTTAAGTAAACTCTGCCCATGGGCTGCTACATGATTTTTAAGGAGAGATTCCAAAAGAAAAGCCTTTCCACAAATTGTACATTTGTAAGGGCTATGAACATTATGTTTATTAACCAAATGATGCAAAACTGCACCTTTTTTCATAGCTCGACAGCAACAAATTTTGCAATAATACTTTCCTTTTCCACGCTTCATATACTTTGCGATCTCTTCTTCAGAGATAAAAGCCTCTTTCTCTTCAGTAAATTGTAACACATTTTTGGACTGCTCTGGATTAGTCATATCCATTTTGTTCTCTTTACTGAAATCAATAGATTCCACATCTACCTGCTCTTGATCACTGCTTGATTCTTGGCCCTTGCTGTCTATCACATCTAAATCTGCTTTTATATACTCACTGCTACTAAGCTCAGCATCTGAGCTCTCTTGGTTGTCTTTCTTGAGCTTTTTTGAGGAAGGAAATAAAGTGTCTTCTAAGAGTTTTTTAGGTGTAGCTAGTAGTTCTTCTTGAACCAAAATATCACACTTTTGATCATCTATGGCATTTGTCTGTAGTTCATCACCAAGCTCAACTGCCTTCTGAGACTCTGAGAAGATAGCAGATTTGGGAAGTTCAGGGAAAAGGGCATGTTTCCGGGGCTCTGGAAAAAGAGCACGTTTTCGTGGTTCAGGAGAAGCTGGAGGGGCTGTTTTGGTGGGCTCAGAAAACAAGGCAGGTTTTCTAGGTTCAGTATCAAGAGAGAGAACAGGCTTCCAGATATCGGAACCTGCTTTAGGGGACTCACATGGTCCAGAAGGTTTCCGGGTCTCAGGGAAGACAGGTTTTTGAGGTTCAATAAAAAAGGAAGACTTCCAAAGGTCTGGGGAACCACCGCGGGAACTCTTCTGGGACTCGGAAAAATCAAGTGAAGCAGGAGAAGTTTTTCGCTGATCAGAAGAAAGCTTCCAAAGCTCTGGAGACCCTGAAGGTTTTCTGAGCTCTGGAGATCCTGCTGGACTGCGGATCTCTGGGGACAATGGTGGGCCTGGTTTGCGAAGTTCAGGAGACAAGGGAGGTCCTGCTTTACGAAGCTCAGGGGACACTGAGGGAACTGTCTTCCAATGTTCAGGTGACAAGGTGGGAGCTGTCTTTCGGAGTTCTGGTGGGCCAGACTTCCACGCCTCAGGAGACGCAGGGGGAGACTTCCAGGAACCAGGCGAAACCGATGAAGACTTCCAGGATGCGGGGGACACAGAGGAAGTTGGTTTCCATGGTCCAGGTGAGATAGAAGGAATTGGCTTCCAAGGACCAGGAGACACAGATGGAGCAGGTTTAGCTGGCTTCCAAGGTCCCGATGATGCTGAAGGACTAGATTTCCAAGACCTCGGGGACCCAGGTGGCCCTGGCTTCCAAGAACCTGGTGACACAGCTGGGGCTGGTCTCCTGGGCTCTGGAGAGACAGCAGGGAATGGCTTCCAAGGTTCAGGAGATTCCGATGGGGATGGCTTCCTTGGCTCAGGGGAGATAGTCCGGGCTGGCTTCCGAGACTCTGGAGATGCAGTTGGGGATGGACCCCAAGGTTCTGGAGAAGCAGCTAAAACTGGTGACTCTGGAGATGAGCCTGAAGGTGGCCCCAATGTTTCTGTGAAATGGGAGTGTTTCTGAGGTTTAGGATTAACAAGAGTGGCCTTTACTGGCTCAGGAGATATAGGACCAAGTTTCTGCGGTTCTGGAGAAGGAACAGGGACTGGTTTCTGAGATTCAGAAACAATAGGGACTGGTTTTGGAAGTTCAGGAGAAGAAACAGAGGCAGATTTTGGAGGCTCAGGAGAAGGAAGAGAGGGTGTCTGTGGCTCAGGAGAAACAACAGGGCCAGGCTTCTGAGGCTCTAGGTAAGTGAGAGGTGTAGGTTTTGGTGATTCTGGAGACAAAATCGGGCCAAGTTTCTGTGTTTCTATGGAAAGAGCAGGTATAGGTTTTGGGAGTTCTGCTGAATTTGAGGACATTTTCTGGTGCTCAGGAAGAGGAGGGCTTTTCCCAGGATCTGTTTCTTTGCTTACTGGATTTTTTGGTTTCTCATTCCACTTCTCTGGGCCTGCATGTTTGGATGTAATGTGATAGTACACATTAGAGTACATCTTGCTGGTGAAGAAGCACTTATGGCAGTGAAACAGCTTTGCACTTTTCTGGTAAAAAATCATTTTACCTAACCCACCAGCATCCATTTCATCACAAAATTCTGGATGGATGGTACCCATGTGGATTTGCACATTTTCATAATCTGTGCCTCGAAAACTGCAGTGGTCACACTCCAAACGTGATGATGGTTTACGGACTTCCTGGAATACTTCCATTTCTCTCTCTGTCACAACACACACGATTATATTCTTTAAAAACTTTCAACAGTGCTGCAACAAAGTAGAAATTAATTATTTTCAGGAAACCTAATTTTGAATAAAGTGCTGTTCTCTGTCCATTCTAAACCTGCATAATTTTAAGTCTCATATGGCATGTACATTTATCAGATAAAACCTTAATAGAGATTTTGAAGAGAAAAGAGAGAATGAACTAATTTTTAATCTTCCTAACACTATGACTCAGTATTACTTTTATTTGCAGATGAAGAAATAGGTTCAGAGGTGCCTTACCCCAGTAATAGGACTGCCAGTGACCCAAGCTTGATCCCAGAATCACCTAGCACATGCCTTACAGCCTGACTGTGAAATCTGGAATGAACAAGCTGTCAACATATAAAGCTGAGCCAACATCAAAATTAAAGCTAGGCAGTTTAAGGCTGAGCACAAAACTAGATCCACTTCAGAAATACTTTAACTAAAATTATGAAAAGATGGTTTTTAAAAATATCAAATTATTCTGTAATGTTTTACCCAACCTAATATAAAGTATTTCATTCATTCATTCATTTCATAAATGAATTACTTTTTGTGCCCTGCTTTTCTAGGGTTTAAAGGGTGTCTTAAAAAAAAAAAAAAGAGGTGTTTTGTACTATGGCGGTTACATTAGGTGCAAAACCAACTGTGAACGTAGAGAAGGCTGTCAAGGAAAGATGCTCAAGCACTGATCCTGAATGATGTAAAGGAGTTTGCCTAGCAAAGGGCAATTCAGAGATGACTAACCCTTAAGGCAGGAACTTGCTTGTCAGTAATTATGACTTTTTCGAAGTTTAAGCAAGTCTTCTAGGGTGGTAAAAAGTAACAGGAGCTTATAGCCAAAAATGGGATATTAAACACACTGCTCTGCAACTTGTTTTCATTTAGGGAAGAGAAGATGCTTCAGGAGAAAGAAGACCAGCTCCTGAGGCTTCACGGTGAGAAGTGGAGTTTCAGTGATTCTAGAAACCAAAGAAGGCCAAGTTTCTGTGTTTCTACCTAGAGTTCTGTTTCTACTTATACAGAGAGCAAGCACTAAATCTTCTTGTGCATATCTTGCGTATGAGGGTATTTCTGAAGAGGAGATTCCTAGAAGTGAATTACCTGAGCAAAAGGTGATTTACATTTATAATTGATAGATTTCACAGAAGTCTCGAAAAGTTACAATACTATTATGTACCAATCAACAAGTGGACAATTCCCCAACTCCCTCACCAATACTGAGTATTATTAAACTTCTAATCTTTGCCACTTCTTGGGTGAAAATTGGAGTCTCAGCATTGTTTTAAGGTGCTTGACTTTAATAAGAAAGAGTGAAAATTTCCCTTGTTAGCCCTGTGTATTTCTTTTGTAGGATGTGCCTTCTCCTTTTAATTATTTGAAAATAGTATGCATAAAAGAAATCAGCTCTTTTATTGAAAATATTTTCATAGTTTATCATGTCTCTTGACTTTATGGTATGTATATGTATATATATGTGCGCTTCTTCACACACAACTGGTTTATGGAAAAATTAAAAACTTAAAGGTGTCTTCCTTACGATTGTTATAAATTATGCTTTCCTATTCCGATACTTTTTAAAGCAGTCAATACTTTTTTACTGTGATTTTGAGGATTTCATTCTTCTTACATTTGTACTTTTTTGAGGGAGGGAAAGGGACAGAGGGAGAGAGAGAGAACCTTAAGCAGGCTTCATGCCCAGGGTGAGACAGCCCAACATGGGGCTCGATCTCACAACTTTGGGATCATGACCTGAGCGAAAACCAAGAGTCAGACACTTAACCGACTGAGCCACCCAGGCACTCCTTTACATTTATATTTTTACTTTATCTGGTAAAAGGAGGGAGATAGGGATTCAGCCTATTTTTCCATCCCAAACGGACAATTCAGTGGTCTCTGCACTGATATGTAATGTTCCATTTTGCATTTACTAAATTTTGTGTTGATAAATCCATTCTGGATTCTAGTCTTTCTTTTTAAATTTTTTCTTAGGCAATCTCTATCTTCAAAACAGGGCTCGAACTCACAACCCTGAAATCAAGAATCACATGCTCTTCCAACTGAGCCAGCCAGGCACCCCTGGACTCTTCTATTCTCTACCATTTCCATCTTGTATGCTCTTCTCAGCATGTGAACTCAACAGCTGCCAAAACAGATTCTGTAACACAGTTGATGAGTTTATCCAAGTGGATCATAAAGTCTTTTTGTCATTAAATTATGTCCTATCTTTTTTTTTTTTTTTTTTTTTTTAAGGAAGGCGAGATTTGCATTTGTGTCCAGGAAGTCAGAAGCCCCTTTGCACTTCCTTTTTTTTTTTTTTTTTAAAGATTTTATTTATTTATTCATGAGATGGGGGGGGGCAGTGGGGAGCAGACACAGGCAGAGGGAGAAGCAGGCTCCATACAGGGAGCCTGATGTGGAACTTGATCCCACTGCATCACTTGCCATCAGGGAAATACAAATCAAAACCACAATGAGATACCACCTCACACCAGTGAGAATGGGGAAAATTAATAAGGCAGGAAACCACAAATGTTGGAGAGGATGTGGAGAAGGGGAACCCTCTTATACTGTTGGTGGGAATGTGAACTGGAGCAGCCACTCTGGAAAACTGTGTGGAGGTTCCTCAAAGAGTTAAAAATAGACCTGCCCTACGACCCAGCAATTGCACTGTTGGGGATTTACCCCAAAGATTCAGATGCAATGAAACGCCAGGACACCTGCACCCCGATGTGTATAGCAGCAATGTCCACAATAGCCAAACTGTGGAAGGAGCCTCGGTGTCCATCGAAAGATGAATGGATAAAGAAGATGTGGTTTATGGATACAATGGAATATTACTCAGCCATGAGAAACAACAAATACCCACCATTTGCTTCAACGTGGATTGAACTGGAGGGTATTATGCTGAGTGCAGTAAGTCAATCGGAGGACAAACAGTGTATGTTCTCATTCATTTGGGGAATATAAATAATAGTGAAAGGGAATATAAAGGAAGGGAGAAGAAATGTGTGGGAAATATCAGGAAGGGAAACAGAACATAAAGACTCCTAACTCTGGGAAACGAACTAGGGGTGCTGGAAGGGGAGGAGGGCAGGGGGTGGGGGTGAATGGGTGACGGGCACTGAGGGGGACACTTGACGGGATGAGCACTGGGTGTTATTCTGTATGTTGGTAAACTGAACACCAATAAAAATTAATTTATTATTACAAAAAAAATAAAGATTTTATTTATTTATTTATTTATTCATGAGAGACTGGGGGAGGGGGCAGTGGGGAGCAGACACAGGCAGAGGGAGAAGCAGGCTCCATACAGGGAGCCTGATGTGGAACCCTGGGATCATGCCCTGGGCATGAAGGCAAGTGCTAAACCGCTGAGCCACCCTGGCGTCCCTGTCCTATCCTTTACCAAAAGTATCAGCTACCACCAAGAGCATTTAATGTGCTCTGTGCTAATAGTAATTACGGGGTCAAAATGTATTCCTTCCAGGTTGGTTATTGCTCCTCAAACTACAATACAGATTAGAGATACTTATTTATATTAAGAGGATCCCCTTTAATAATTTCAGAAACAATAACTTAAAAACTGTACAATATTTCTGATTTTGAGAACTTGTCTTGAAGATGTTATTGCCTACAACACTGTTTTCTATCACCTATATTACTGGTTTATTATTTGCGCCTGGCGGGAGCAGTTTAAATATAAAAAGGTGACAAGACAGTTGAGGAAACAAACGAGTGCTTTTCAGAAAGTATTAGCTCCTTCAGGAATTCTGAAAGCTAATTCTGAAAGAATTAGCTCCTGCAACTATCCTGGCTTTCAGAAAATTGTTTTTAGGGCTCTATGGGCTGACTAAAAAAAGAATATAATCACTGAATACTGAATAAAAAATCTCTGAAACTTGCAAACATAATGAAGATAACATGTAGAAAGAATGTGTAGGTTAACGATCCACCTAAAACCCAGTGTCTCATAAAAGTATAAGAATGTTATAAGAAAAGGCAGCGATTTCTCAATAACCGCATCTGGCCTAAATGGCCACAATCAATAGTCAAGGGATGTTCATAAGTGGGACATTACATATTAAAAGCCATCATTATAGTATAATAAACCCTAAGTTGCATATATATGACACAGAGGTTAAGACCTCAGGCTTGTTGGGTTTGAGTGAGTCCTGGTTCCAGTATATGGCTTTTGTTAGGTTGCTGAACTTATGTTTCAGGTTCCTGGACTCTACAACGGATGTTAATATTTTGTAGCATATTTAGAACAGTATCTCATGGTGAACCATCGGTGTCAGCTATGATTATTATACTAGAAACTACAAGGGCATCCTCTAACCAATAGTTCAGTTTCTGGTAAGTAAATATTGCCCAATGACCTTGCTAAAGTTATGGCTGACCAGCACGCAGTATCTCATCTGAAATATACTCAAGTCCTATTTATGATAGGAAGATAGACTTTGTACTTTCTTTTTTTTTTTTTTTTTTAATTTATTTATGATAGTCACACAGAGAGAGAGAGAGAGAGAGAGAGAGGCAGAGACACAGGCAGAGGGAGAAGCAGGCTCCATGCACTGGGAGCCCAACGTGGGATTCGATCCTGGGTCTCCAGGATCGCGCCCTGGGCCAAAGGCAGGCGCTAAACCGCTGCGCCACCCAGGGATCCCGACTTGTACTTTCACAACTTGAGTTTCTTAAACTGTTAACTATGAAACTTTTCCCATCTTCTCAAGAAACTAGTGTAGAGTAGGAGAAAGTATCTTACTCAGTAACCTCTCTATAGTCTTTGCCTAATTTACAGTCCTGTCAACAAAACAACTTTCTTCATTTCCTGTATGTTAACTCAACTTTTTTTTTTTTTATTATTTATTTATGATAGTCATACAGAGAGAGAGAGAGAGAGGCTGAGACACAGGCAGAGGGAGAAGCAGGCTCCATGCACTGGGAGCCTGACGTGGGATTCAATCCGGGTCTCCAGGATCGCGCCCTGGGCCAAAGGCAGGCGCCAAACTGCTGCGCCATCCAGGGATCCCTGTTAACTCAACTTTTTACCAATACTAGTTCATAAAATAGAGGTTACCAATAAGCCCAATAAGTGTGTAATACAGGAATCAGATTATGAACTGTAAGAGTAAAGCATTTTGTTCTCTTCCTACAGAAATTACTGAGCACACTATTCTGTCATCAGGAAAGTTTTTAAAAAATGCTTCCATGGCATGCCTGGGCGGCTCAGTTGGTTAAGAGCCCACCCTTGGCTCAGGTTGTTATCCCAGTGTCCTGGAATGGAGCCCTATACCGGCTTCCTGCTCAGTGGGGGAGTCTACTTCTCCCTCTGCCCTCCTCCCACTCATTCTCTCACTCTCTTGCTAATAAATAAATCTAAGGGAAAAAAATGCTTCTGGCAAACTTACCAAATGAAAAAGAAAATAAAACCACATCTCATAAATTAACATCTCTAACATTAGTGCAACAACTGGAGAACCACACCCCCTGTTCCCACTCCTATGAAAGAATTGTGGTTCCTTTCCTTTCCTTTTTTTTAAAAAAATATTTTATTTATTTATTCATGAGAGACACAGAGAGAGAGAGTGAGAGAGGCAGAGACACAGGCAGAGGAAGAAGCAGGCTCCATGCAAGGAGCCTGATGTGGGACTTGATCCCAGGACTCCAGGATCACACCCTGGGCCAAAGGCAGGCACTAAACCGCTGAGCCACCCAGGGATTCCCCTTGTGGTTGCTTTCTATAGGCAAAACTCTACCACTATTTCTGCTTACTTCTACTTTCCATTGGCTGTATCTCTGTTTCTTGCCTCTCTGGAAATTTTACACTAACCCTACATTTTATTGCTGCTTCTGTAAATTAGTTTATCTTTCTTTTTTTTAAAGTATGTATGTATGTATGTATGTATGTATGTATTTATTTATTTTAGACACAAACACACAAAGAGAGAGAGAGAGAGAGAGAGAGAGAGAGGCAGAGACACAGGAGGAGGGAGAAGCAGGCTCCATGCCTGGAGCCCGACCTGGTCTCGGGACTCCAGGATCCTGCCCTGGGCCAAAGGCAGGCGCTAAACCTCTGAGCCACCCAGGGATCCCCAATTAGTTTTCTTTGATGAATACCACTTGCCGTAATTCCTGCTTCTTTTGCCTCCAAGTGGCCCCCAGCCACCTCAGCTTGGATTCCTTTTGTCCTTAACTGCTGCATGTTAAATCATCAGCTCTCTCACCCTCCATGGAGTGCCAATCAGTTCCTCACCGATCCTGCTCCCTCTCAATCTGTGTTAAATCTGATGGCTCCTTAGACTTGGGTGTTTCCCATCTCCCTCATCTGCCCCTCCCTATTTCCTCTTCTTACCATCAACTCTTCTGGCCAGTCTCAAAGTGTCTATTTCCCAGCCTCATCATCAGACCCTAGTAACCCCTTACTCAAAAAAATTTTTTAAAGAACTGTTTAAAATTCACTTCTCAAACCCCAAACTCTGTCATATATATGCATACCTGTCACATCTTCATGCATCATTAAGTATGCACATATATGCTTTTGTAGATTTTCCTTAGGTGTAAGCACTTCTCAAAAATGTTCACATCTTAAACATACTCTCCTAATTGTTATAAAGCAAACAAAAACAATATGCAAAGTAAAGCTGGTAAAATAACACTATAAATCCAGGCCAATTCCCCTTAGAGCAGGGAAGAAATAAAGACCAACAATACTTTCTCTGGTAGACTTACCAGTTTATATTCCTAGAAGCCTTGAAAGTATGTCTTCAAAGGGCAAGCAAGTCTACATGGCTTCTGAGTTAATTATAGAAAATAGTTTGTAGTACATGAAGAACAAAGATGAGAAGATGGACCTGGAGAAAAAGAATAAAGGAACTGTAATCAAAACTACATTTCTGTGATAATCTATGCAAAAGAACTCTGCCTATTTCTCTTGCTGACCTGCTCCCTACCAACAGTGACAGGGGTCAATCCACTTGCTTTAATGAAATAATACCAAAGATAACCATGGATACTACCAATGACACCACCCACATCTTATTCCACTTTAAAATCCAGGACCGAATCCTGAACCCTTGTCTATAACCACAGCACTCAGATTCATCGTCTCACTTCAGCTGCCGAGACCACAGGATACAGGAGCAGCTGATGTTTTGTCCATTATCCACACTACACTGCAGAGCAGTAAAGTAACAGGTAGTGAGGAAGGGACAAGATTGTCCACAGGACCAAGGGGCAAAGAAGGAAGAGGCATCAGAGGGTAAGGAAGGACAGTGGTGCTCCAGTGACTGCACAGCCTCTTCAAACATGGATTTCAGAGAACGTGTCAGGGTCCGGGTAAGCTGTTGACTTGAATAGCAAGAACAAAACTGGCCACGAACAAGCCAGGCGATAGTGCACAGCATACCACTCTACCCATGGTCAAGCTGTAATGTGGATAGCTGTGCTGTCTGTGCCTCTCTAGCCTTACTTCCTCGCCATCCAATCGTCATACTGTTTCCAGTCATCTTCCAAATACAACCTAATGCCATTGGCCTGCTCACAGTTCCTCAAAATATCCCCAACACCTACAGAAGACAAAACCACGGCATATATAGCCCTTCACAATCTGTCTGTCCCCTGACTGGACTTCATTTCTTTAAATACAAACCTAGCCTCTGGACTTTCACACAGGCATTTCCTGTACTTTATTTATACTCCCTGGCATGGTAAGTTTACACACTCGGCCATTGGGCAAGTTTCTCCATCCTTTAGGAAGAATTACTTCCTAAAAAACAATGGCCAACACCCTCCCCAACTCTCTTTGTGTGCACACCTTCCATGTAGCCATTACTCTCTGGCACTACAAGAGTCTGGCTCTCAGAGGGCAGGGAGTACCTGTTCACTCCTGTAACCCTTGCACATTCTTGGCACATGGTATATGCTCAGAAAGTATCTGTTCGTTACCTCTAAACATCCCATCATGAAGACTAGAGACTTGATCTTAGATTCATAGGACTTTAAAACTAGAAGAGACCTGTGCTACCATCTAGTTTACAAATCATTGTGATTCAGAGCAGAAAGACCTCAGGGATCATCTACTTTGAAACTTCAATTTATGGCTGAGAAATTCAAACCTAGACATTAAGTAATTTGCTCAAGATGAAGCAAGTAATCAGCATCTCACAAAGGACGAGATTAAAGTTCTGTCATCTACCTAGGTTCTTTCTAATATATCTTGACTAAACTAACACACTAGAACCTAGAAGATGTTGACAAGGTAGTGTAATGGACAAAATCAGTAATACGAATCGACAGAGAACTGCACTCCATCATCTACATCAGACAGAATGTCCCAGTGGATCACTGTCTCCAGCTCTGGGCAGGAAGGATGAGTTCAGAATACTAGGCAACATGCAAAAGAAAGCAACCAGGATGGCAGGCAGTCTTTAAAAACATGCCTTTTCTGAGTACAGAAACTGACTAATTTCAAGTGGAAGAATTATGGGTAATATGTAAGGTATCCTAGAAGCAACAAGTAGAAGCCAGCAGGAAAACAGATTCCAGCTTAAGAAAAAGTTTTACAAACTACTCAATCATGGACTAGAATGAGTTGCTTTCCCAGGTAAGAGCCCTCCATAACCACAAGCCAATGGTCAGTATAGGACTGAAAGGATCGTCAGACGACTTGAGTCTAAACTCTCCACTTTAGAATTGAGAAAACTGATGCTGATGGAGAAAAGTGCTTGGGATCACAACATTAGGAAGGTCAGAGGCTGCCTGATTCTGGACCTTTCCTGAAATACCATGAGGTCTTTCCCATCAGCATGCTGCAGAATTCAGCTCCTGGGTAGATGCTGGACACTGAGATTCCTTCCAGCTTTAAGATTCTAGCCATTTCCCACCCTAAATTTCAGAGCTCCTGAGCCTAACTATGAAAGTAACTCTACAGCGTCCACACTAGTAAGTTTCTCTCATCCTACTTCCTGCCTCTACAGTCTACATGCTGTTCCTAAGACAGGTGCTAAGTAGTTTGCCAGTCCACCACATCACACCTATCTCCTATCCGGCAGAAGAAATTCAAAGTTCTCTACTTCAAAAAAAAAAAAAAAAAAAAAAAAGGGAAAGTTCTCTACTTTCGTTTACTTCTTTCCTCTTGTGCACACAACTTCTATTCCTAACATAGTGTATTAGTACATTTGTTACTACTGAAGAAGGAATACTGATATACTTACTAACGCGAAGTTTAGTTAGAAGTTTTAGTTAGACACAAGCAGTGTCGTATACCCAGCGTTACACGATGGAACAGGATGATTTCACAGCTGTAACGGTTCCTTGTGCTCCTCATAACCGCTGCTCTTTTTACTGTCTCTGTGGTTTTGCCTCTTCTCAGACTTTTTTTTTTCCCTTCAGATTTTATGTATTTATTTGAGAGAAAAGGACAGGGACAAGCGGACTCTGTACTGGGCAGAGAGCACTGCTGCAGGCCCCAAGATGTCATGACCTGAGCCTACACCAAGGGTTGGCGACTCAACGGATCGCACCACCCAGGTGCCCCCCCACCGTGCATTTAAAAAATCTTGGTAAAATACAACAAAACTTACCATTCTAATTTTCAACGGCACAATTCAGTGGCATTAAGTACATCACAGGGCTGTACAACCATCCTCATTATCCGTTTCCCTGACTTTTCAAGAGCACAAACAGTAACCGGCATCCCCACTGCCCCCACCCCGGTGCCCCCGGTAATCTCTACTCAGGGCTCGGGCCCCGTGGGGGACTGTCTGGCTGACTTCAGTCCCCACGTCCACACCCCAGCAGGTCCTGGAACCGTCTTTATTTCCGAGTCTGAATCGCATTCCACCGCAAAGGCCGCAGCCGGCCTCCCGTCCACCTCCCGACGGACATCGGAGTATCTCCCCTTTGGCTACTCTGAACAAAGCTGCTGGCCCCTGTCTGAGCTCTTGGGCGTGAAAAGGCAGGGGCGGAGCTGCGGGGCCCCGGCCGGCGCGGGCACTCCACTCGCCCCCGGCGGGGCACACGCTCGGCTGGGCGTCCCCTCGACGCCGGCGGCCGCGCCCCCCCAAGCGCCCCCGAAGCGCCCCGGGCCGTCCCCGCGCTTCTTCCCGCGGACCCGCGCCCCGCCGCCGCGTGCAAGCCGCGCTCTCGAGCCGCCGAGGGCCCTCCCCGCGCACGCTGCGGGCGCCAGCCGCGGCCGGCTCCCGTCGGGGCTGCCCAGCTCGTTCCAAAGCAGCAACAATGACGAAAGCCCACGCCGGCCCGGGCAGCGGGAGCCGCGTCCCGAGTCCCAGCGGGAGCGTCCAAGTCCCGCCCCGAGGGTCCCGCGCTGCGCCCCCGCCCCCGCCGACGCCGCGGGGCTCGCCTCCCAGCCCGAGGCCCACCCCGCCGGCGGACTCGGCGCAGGCCGCTCCTCGGCGCACGCCCCGGGCGGGCCTCTTCAGACGGACCCGAGCCGGCGAGACCGTCCCAGCCCGGACGACACCCCGGCCCGCCCGCCCCGCTCCTCACCGGCGCGCCGCGGCGACGTCCGCACCCGAGCAGCACCGGGGGAGCCGGGCGCGCAGTCCCGGGCTGCTCCGCGAGGCCTGCGGCGCGGCGGCCTCCCGAATGGCGGCTCGGCGCAGGCGCGGGCTGCGAGCGCGCGGACGTGCGCGCCGCCGCGGGACGAGCGGCAGGGGCTGATGGGAAGCGAGCGTGGCGCCCCGCGCCCTCCGGCGGGCCCGATCCGGCCGCGACCGCCCGGCGCCGCTAGGCCGGAAGCACGCAGGCGTGCGGAGCAGTCCGCCCCGCCCCGGAAGTGACGCCCCCGGCGGCGCCAGTGCCTCTGACTGGCAGCGTGCGCGGCGGGGCCTGCGGAGCGCCAGGGCCTCCTTCCGAGGCCGCCGCCCTGCTTCCTGCTTCTGCCGAGCTCCGGGACGGGGCTGGGCCCACAGGCCCCGCGCGGCCGCCCGAGGCTCCCGTCGGCGCGGGCCTCCGTCGCGATCGCCCTGCCGCGGAGAGGAGGGCGCGCTTGAGGCTCGACCGGCCCCGGCAGTGTTCACGTAGCCGGCGGCGCATGTAGGGGACTTTCGGGTCTTTGCTTGTGGAGCGGGGCCATCCAGACCCGTGTGAGCAGATCCAGCAGCTTCCGAAGAAGACTCTCCCCAAAATTAAAGATTGGAGACCTTTGAGTTGTGTTCTCGGCCCGTGCTCCGCGGGTGGCTGGAGGCGCCTGCCTGGGCCTGACGGCGGTGGCGGCGTTGCCGGGGCGACCGCGACCTGGGGCTGGGGCCGGGGCTGGGGCCGGGGCTGGGGCTGGGGCCGGGGCTGCGGCTGGGGCTGGGGCTGGGGCTGGGGCTGCGGCTGGGGCTGCGGCTGGGGCTGCGGCTGGGGCTGCAGCTGGGGCTGCGGCTGGGGCCGGGGCCGGGGCTGCGGCTGGGGCTGGGGCTGGGGCTGCGGCTGGGGCCGGGGCTGGGGCCGGGGCTGGGGCTGGGGCCGGGGCTGCGGCTGGGGCTGGGGCCGGGGCTGGGGCTGGGGCCGGGGCTGCGGCTGCGGCTGGGGCCGGGGCTGCGGCTGCGGCTGGGGCTGGGGCCGGGGCTGCGGCTGGGGCTGGGGCTGCGGCTGGGGCCGGGGCTGCGGCTGGGGCCGGGGCTGCGGCTGGGGCCGGGGCTGCGGCTGGGGCTGGGGCTGCGGCTGGGGCTGCGGCTGGGGCTGCTGCTGGGGCTGCGGCTGGGGCTGCTGCTGGGGCTGCGGCTGGGGCCGGGGCTGCGGCTGGGGCTGGGGCTGCGGCTGGGGCTGGGGCTGGGGCTGGGGCTGCGGCTGGGGCCGGGGCTGGGGCCGGGGCTGGGGCTGCGGCTGGGGCTGCGGCTGCGGCTGGGGCTGCGGCTGGGGCTGGGGCTGGGGCCGGGGCCGGGGCTGGGGCTGGGGCCGGGGCTGCGGCTGGGGCTGGGGCTGGGGCTGCGGCTGGGGCCGGGGCCGGGGCTGCGGCTGCGGCTGGGGCTGGGGCTGCGGCTGGGGCTGCGGCTGCGGCTGGGGCTAGGGCTGCGGCTGGGGCTGCGGCTGGGGCCGGGGCTGCGGCTGGGGCCGGGGCTGCGGCCGGGGCTGCGGCTGGGGCCGGGGCTGCGGCCGGGGCTGGACCTGCGGCTGGGGCTGCGGCTGGGGCTGGGGCTGCGGCTGGGGCTGGGGCTGCGGCTGGGGCTGGGGCTGCGGCTGGGGCCGGGGCTGGACCTGGGGCTGGGGCTGCGGCTGGGGCTGGGGCTGCGGCTGGGGCTGCGGCTGGGACGGGCAGGCCCCGGTCCTCTGGCGAGGTGAAAGGAACGAACCTTTTAGAAGCTCTTTACGAAGAGAATTTTATTCGAGTCCAAATTAGGGCAGCTGCCCAGGATATCGTCTCCTAGGAGACCTTGCTCTGCCAGGGGAACGTGGGGTGTAGGGTTACATACGTGACATCAAAAGTCACGGATTAGTAGACAACATTTCAGGGAGTTGCAGACTACGCTTCTAGTACAGGCAGGGCGGTAGGACTTTAATCCTAACGGGAACCCAAGAAGTATCCTATTTATCTTTTCTGGTCAGAATGGCCTTTTTGGTTATTTTCTGTAAACGAAGCAGAGGTACAGTGTGTGCTGGGGGCAGAAATAGAGCCCCTGCCCTGAGGTTTTCGCAGGTCATGTTGACTTTGGGAAATGTTAGGTACAGCTTCCCCGAAGGCCCAGAAGTAGGTCCCCCACACATTAAAACTGTGTGGAGGTTCCTCAAAGAGTTAAAAATAGACCTGCCCTACGACCCAGCAATTGCACTGCTGGGGATTTACCCCAAAGATACAGATGCAGTGAAACGCCAGGACACCTGCACCCCGATGTTTCTAGCAGCAATGTCCACAATAGCCAAACTGTGGAAGGAGCCTCGGTGTCCATCGAAAGATGATGGATAAAGAAGATGTGGTTTATGTATACAATGGAATATTACTCAGCAATTAGAAATGACAAATACCCACCATTTGCTTCAACGTGGATGGAACTGGAGGGTATTATGCTGAGTGAAATAAGTCAATCGGAGAAGGACAAACATCATATGGTCTCATTCATTTGGGGAATATAAATAATAGTGAAAGGGAATATAAAGGAAGGGAGAAGAAATGTTGGGAAATATCAGGAAGGGAGACAGAACATAAGACTCCTAACTCGGGATCCCTGGGTGGCGCAGCGGTTTGGCGCCTGCCTTTGGCCCAGGGCGTGATCCTGGAGACCCCGCATCGAATCCCACATCGGGCTCCCGGTGCACGGAGCCTGCTTCTCCCTCCGCCTGTGTCTCTGACTCTCTCTATCTCTCTCTGTGACTATTATTAAAAAAAAAAAAAAAAAAAAAAAGACTCCTAACTCTGGGAAACGAACCAGGGGTGATGGAAGGGGAGGAGGGCATGTGGTGGGGGTGACTGGGTGACGGGCACTGAGGGGGACACTTGACGGGATGAGCACTGGGTGTTTTTCTGTATGTTGGTAAATTGAACACCAATAAAAAATGAATTTATTAAAATTAAATTTGAAAATGCCCTTGTCACTCTATCTGGGCCGACACCTCCCATTCTCCCCAGTCCCGACTGTGGTATGAACAGTTTGTTCACAGTTGTTTGTTATCTCCTAATATAACAAAATTTTCTTCAGGGAAAAAGGACAATGAACACTTCATTAAATACACAAGGAAAAGACAAACAGCTTGTTCCCCAGAGAAGAAACAGAGATGTCCAATCAACAGTGATAGAAATTCAATCTACACGTTTGAAGCTATGGATTTTATTTTATTTTATTTTATTTTATTTTTATTTTTTTAATTAATTTTTATTGGTGTTCAATTTGCCAACATACAGAAAAACACCCAGTGCTCATCCCATCAAGTGCCCTCCTCAGTGCCCGTCACCCATTCCCCTCCAACACCCGCCCTCCTCCCCCCTTCCAGCACCCCTAGTTCGTTTCTCCGAGTTAGGAGTCTTTATGTTCTGTCTCCCTTCCTGATATTTCCCAACATTTCTTCTCCCTTCCTTTATATTCCCTTTCACTATTATTTATATTCCCCAAATGAATGAGAACATACACTGTTTGTCCTTCTCCGATTGACTTATTTCACTCAGCATAATACCCTCGAGTTCCATCCACGTTGAAGCAAATGGTGGGTATTTGTCATTTCTAATTGCTGAGTAATATTCCATTGTATACATAAACCACATCTTCTTTATCCATTCATCTTTCGATGGACACCGAGGCTCCTTCCACAGTTTGGCTATTGTGGCCATTGCTGATAGAAACATCGGGGTGCAGGTGTCCCGACGTTTCACTGCATCTGAATCTTTGGGGTAAATCCCCAGCAGTGCAATTGCTGGGTCGTAGGGCAGGTCTATTTTTAACTCTTTGAGGAACCTCCACACAGTTTTCCAGAGTGGCTGCACCAGTTCACATTCCCACCAACAGTGTAAGAGGGTTCCCTTTTCTTCGCATCCTCTCCAACATTTGTTGTTTCCTGCCTTGTTAATTTTCCCCATTCTCACTGGTGTGAGGTGGTATCTCATTGTGGTTTTGATTTGTATTTCCCTGATGGCAAGTGATGCAGAGCATTTTGTCATGGGCACGTTGGCCATGTCCATGTCTTCCTCTGTGAGATTTCTCTTCATGTCTTTTGCCCATTTCATAATTGGATTGTTTGTTTCTTTGGTGTTGAGTTTAATAAGTTCTTTATAGATTTTGGAAACTAGCCCTTTATCTGATATGTCATTTGCAAATATCTTCTCCCATTCTGTAGGTTGTCTTTTAGTTTTGTTGACTGTATCCTTTGCTGTGCAAAAGCTTCTTATCTTGATGAAGTCCCAATAGTTCATTTTTGCTTTTGTTTCTTTTGCCTTTGTGGATGTATCTTGCAAGAAGTTACTGTGGCCGAGTTCAAAGAGGGTGTTGCCTGTGTTCTCTTCTATGATTTTGATGGACTCTTGTCTCACATTTAGATCTCTCACCCATTTTGAGTTTATCTTTGTGTATGGTGAAAGAGAGTGGTCCAGTTTCATTCTTCCGCATGTGGATGTCCAATTTTACCAGCACCATTTATTGAAGAGACTGTCTTTCTTCCAATGGATAGTCTTTCCTCCTTTATCGAATATTAGATGACCGTACATTTCAGGGTCCACTTCTGGATTCTCTATTCTGTTCCATTGATCTATGTGTCTGTTTTTGTGCCAGTACCACACTGTCTTGATGACCACAGCTTTGTAGTACAACCTGAAATCTGGCATTGTGATGCCCCCAGCTATGGTTTTCTTTTTTAAAATTCCCCTGGCTATTCGGGGTCTTTTCTGATTTCACACAAATCTTAAAATAATTTGTTCTAACTCTCTGAAGAAAGTCCATGGTATTTTGATAGGGATTGCATTAAACGTGTAAATTGCTCTGGGTAACATTGACATTTTCACAATATTAATTCTGCCAATCCATGAGCATGGAATATTTTTCCATCTCTTTGTGTCTTCCTCAATTTCTTTCAGAAATGTTCTATAGTTTTTAGGGTATAGATCCTTCACCTCTTTGGTTAGGTTTATTCCTAGGTATCTTATGCTTTTGGGTGCAATTGTAAATGGGATTGACTCCTTAATTTCTCTTTCTTCAGTCTCATTGTTAGTGTACAGAAATGCCATTGATTTCTGGGCATTGATTTTGTATCCTGCCACGCTACCAAATTGCTGTATGAGTTCTAGCAATCTTGCGGTGGAGGCTTTTGGGTTTTCTATGTAGAGTATCATGTCATCGGCGAAGAGGGAGAGTTTGACTTCTTCTTTGCCAATTTGAATGCCTTTAATGTCTTTTTGTTGTCTGATTGCTGAGGCGAGGACTTCCAGAACTATGTTGAACAGCAGTGGTGAGAGTGGACATCCCTGTCTTGTTCCTGATCTTAGGGGAAAGGCTCCCAGTGCTTCCCCATTGAGAATGATATTTGCTGTGGGCTTTTCGTAAATGGCTTTTAAGATGTCGAGGAAAGTTCCCTCTATCCCAACACTCTGAAGGGTTTTGATCAGGAATGGATGCTGTATTTTGTCAAATGCTTTCTCTGCATCTAATGAGAAGATCATATGGTTCTTGGTTTTTCTCTTGCTGATATGATGAATCACATTGATTGTTTTACGAGTGTTGAACCAGCCTTGTGTCCCGGGGATAAATCCTACTTGGTCATGGTGAATAATTTTCTTAATGTGTTGTTGGATCCTATTGGCTAGATCTTGTTGAGAATTTTTGCATCCATGTTCATCAGGGATATTGGTCTGTAATTCTCCTTTTTGGTGGGGTCTTTGTCTGGTTTTGGAATTAAGGTGATGCTGGCCTCATAGAACGAATTTGGAAGTACTCCATCTCTTTCTATCTTTCCAAACAGCTTTAGTAGAATAGGTATGATTTCTTCTTTAAACGTTTGATAGAATTCCCCTGGGAAGCCATCTGGCCCTGGACTCTTGTGTCTCGGGAGGTTTTTGATGACTGCTTCAATTTCCTCCCTGGTTATTGGCCTGTTCAGGTTTTCTATTTCTTCCTGCTCCAGTTTTGGTAGTTTGTGGCTTTCCAGGAATGCGTCCATTTCTTCTAGATTTCCTAATTTATTGGCGTACAGCTGTTCATAATATGTTTTTAGAATCGTTTGTATTTCCTTGGTGTTGGTAGTGATCTCTCCTTTCTCATTCATGATTTTATTAATTTGAGTCTTCTCTCTCTTCTTTTTAATAAGGTTCGCTAATGGTTTATCTATCTTATTAATTCTTTCAAAGAACCAAATCCTGGTTCTGTTGATCTGTTCCACAGTTCTTTTGGTCTCGATATCATTTAGTTCTGCTCGAATTTTAATTAACTCTCTTCTTCTGCTGGGGTTGGGGTCTATTTGTTGCTTTTTCTCTAGTTCCTTTATGTGTAAGGTGAGCTTTTGAATTCGAGTTATTTCCAGTTTTTGAATGGATGCTTGTATTGCGATGTACTTCCCCCTCAGGACTGCTTTTGCTGCATCCCAAAGATTTTGAACGGTTGTATCTTCATTCTCATTAGTTTCCATGAATCTTCTCAATTCTTCCTTAATTTCCTGGTTGACCTTTTCATTTTTAGCAGGATGGTCCTTAACCTCCACGTGTTTGTGGTCCTTCCAAACTTCTTGTTGTGATTAAGTTCTAATTTCAAGGCATTATGGTCTGAGAATATACAGGGGACTATCCCGATCTTTTGGTATCGGTTCAGACCCGATTTGTGACCCAGTATGTGGTCTATTCTGGAGAAAGTTCCATGTGCACTTGAGAAGAATGTGTATTCAGTTGAGTTTGGATGTAAGGTTTTGTAGATATCTGTGAAATCCATCTGGTCCAGTGTATCATTTAAAGCTCTCATTTCTTTGGATATGTTGTGCTTAGAAGACCTATCTAGTATGGAAAGAGCTAGAGGGATCCGTGGGTGGCGCAGCGGTTTGGCGCCTGCCTTTGGCCCAGGGCGCGATCCTGGAGACCCGGGATCGAATCCCACGTCAGGCTCCTGGTGCATGGAGCCTGCTTCTCCCTCTGCCTGTGTCTCTGCCTCTCTCTCTCTGTGTGTGTGTGACTATCATAAATAAATAAAAATTTAAAAAAATTCTTTAAAAAATAATAGAGCTAGATTGAAGACACCAAGTATAAGTGTATTATTATCAAAGTATTTCTTCAGTTTGGTTATTAATTGGTTTAAATATTTGGCAGCTCCCACATTCGGGGCATATATATTGAGGATTGTTAAGTCCTCTTGTTGGATAGATCCTTTGAGTATGAGATAGTGTCCCTCTTCATCTTTCACTATAGTCTTCGGGGTAAATTTTAATTTATCTGATATAAGGATGGCAACCCCTGCTTTCTTTTGAGGACCATTTGTATGGTAAATGGTTCTCCAACCTTTTATTTTCAAGTTGTATGTGTCCTTCTGTCTAAAATGAGTCTCTTGTAGACAGCAAATAGATGGGTCCTGCTTTTTTATCCAATCTGAAACCCTGCGCCTTTTGATGGGGTCATTAAGCCCGTTCACGTTCAGAGTTACTATTGAGAGATATGAATTTAATGTCATCATATCTATTCAGTCCTTGTTTTTGTGGATTGTTCCACTGAACTTCTTCTTAAAGGGGAATTTTCAGAGTCCCCCTTAAAATTTCTTGCAGAGCTGGTTTGGAGGTTACATATTCTTTCAGTTCCTGCCTGTCTTGGAAGCTCTTTATCTCTCCTTCCATTTTGAATGAAAGCCTTGCTGGATAAAGTGTTCTTGGTTGCATGTTCTTCTCATTTAGGACCCTGAATATGTCCTGCCAGCCCTTTCTGGCCTGCCAGGTCTCTGTGGAGAGGTCTGCTGTTACCCTAATACTCCTCCCCATAAAAGTCAGGGACTTTTTTTCTCTTGCTGCTTTAAGGATCTTCTCCTTATCTTTGGAATTTGCAAGCTTCACTATTAAATGTCGAGGTGTTGAACGGTTTTTGTTGATTTTATGGGGGGATCTCTCTATTTCCTGGATCTGAATGCCTGTTTCCCTTCCCAGATTCGGAAAGTTTTCAGCTAGGATTTGTTCAAATACATATTCTGGCCCTCTGTCCCTTTTGGCGCCCTCGGGAACCCCAATTAAACCTAGGTTTTTCTTCCTCAGGCTGTCATTTATTTCCCTTAATCTATCCTCATGGTCTTTTATTTTTTTTTTATTTTTTTTATTTTTTATCCTCATGGTCTTTTAATTGCCTGTCTCTTTTTTCCTCAGTTTCCCTCTTTGCCATCAAGTTGTCTTCTATGTCACTCACTCGTTCTTCCACCTCGTCAAGCCTCGTCGTTAGGACTTCTAGCTTGGATTGCATCTCATTTAATTGATTTTTAATTTCTGCCTGATTGGATCTAAATTCTGCAGTCATGAAGTCTCTTGAGTCCTTTATGCTTTTTTCTAGAGCCACCAGTAGCTTTATAATAGTGCTTCTGAATTGGCTTTCTGACATTGAATTGTAATCCATATTTTGTAACTCTGTGGGAGAGAGGGCTGTTTCTGATTCTTTTTTTTGAGGTGAGGTTTTCCTTTAGTCATTTTGCTCAGTGCAGAGTGGCCAAAAACAAGTTGTATTGGGAAAAGGAGAAAAAGAGAGAGAGAGAAGGAAAGAAAAGAGAAAAAGAAAAAAGAGAAAGAAGAAAAAAAAAAGGGGAAAAAGAGAAGAAAAAGAGAAAGAAAAAGAAAGAAAGGAGGAAAAAAAAGGGTGGGGTGGGGGAAGCAATCAGAAATCAAGAAGAAACAAAAAAAAGCACAAAACAAAACAAAAACAAAAACAAAACAAAAACAAAAAAACAAAACAAAACAAAAAAAACACGGGGGAGTATCCTCTGATTCTGTATACTTTAAGTCCCTTGACTTCCCCTGGAACTGGTCCATCTCCTTGGTCTTCTGGGGGGAGGGGCCTGCTGTGCTGATTCTCAGGTGTTAGCACTTGGGGGAGCTGCTCTGTCCCTGCCTGGTGCAGGGCTCAGTGGGGGTTGTTCACCCCGTGAGGCCCCGGGAGGAAGCCACAGTGGCGGGGGCAGCTCTGCAGCCCTGGAGTCAGCCCCCGCAGTAGCTCCGGGGCTCTCCGTCTCCAGGGCCTGGGGGCTTTGGTCGGGGCCGCTGATCTGCTCAGCTCCAGGCAGGAGCGTCCTCGCTGTCCTGGGCCCTCCCGGCCTCTGCCTGTCCCGAGGGGAAGCCGGATCCTGGGCTGTGTCCCCGCACCCTGTGCCCCGGGGCCTGCGCTGTTGGATCAGCGCTCCTGCCCCGCAGCCCCCTCCGCGGAGCCGCCGCCCGAGCCCCTCCGAGCTGCTCCGGGTCCCGCCGAGCGCTGCAGCCTTTAGGGAGCGCGGTGCATCTCCCGGGGCGCAGTTCCTCTGTTACTGTCCCAGGGAGCCCGAGGGCATCCCCCCCTTTCTGGGGATCCTGCTCCAATTCCCCGGGAGGCCTTTCCGCGGGGAAGGTCGGTGCAGCTCCTGCTCCTCCAGGACGGGGCTCTCCTGTCCTGGGGACACTCGCCCCGGCCTCAGCCCGGCTCCTCGCGGGCCACCCCCCCCTTGGAGGCCTTTTGTGTCTTTATTTCTTTTTCCCCGTCTTCCTACCTTGATAGAAGCGCGAACTCTTCTCACTGTCGCATTCCAGCTGGTCTCTCTTTAAATCTCAGGCCGAATTCGTAGATTTTCAGGATGATTGGATGGTTTTGTAGATAATTTGTTGAGGACAGGTGACTTGGAGACCCTGCTCTTCCGCCGTCTTGCCCCTCCCTCCCTCATGTCAAGCTATGGATTTTTTTTTTTTTTTTCAAGCTATGGATTTTAAATGTAGAAAAATGAGAGACTTTTCTCCGATCATTAAGATTTGCATATGCACTTTCAAGATTGTTACCTTCAACAGGAAGTTATGTTGTCAAATTCAGTATGGACATATATGTAGTGCTGTAGGTCCCTACTGGAACAGTCTCCTAATAATTACAAGTGTTGCTGCTGTGTCAGTATTACAAAGTAACTTTCTTTGTTACCCCGGAGGCCCCCTCCTAGAAGTCATGTAATTTGTCATTCGCATCACACAATTGCTAAAGAACTGGTGCAAAGACCTGAGACTTGGCTAGATACCAGTGTCTGATTTCTTCAGTTGCTGAAGAGCCGTTGGCAGACACACACTTGTTCTGGGCTCTGCTGTCTGCAGCCAGGAGTCCCTGGGATCTGGAGGTGGTTGCCAAGTGCATGGATGCCTCTGGACCACTGGAGTTCTGGGTTTCTGTTCTTTCAAAGCTTCTTTGGAGCTTTTTACATTTGTTTTGAAGTCCAATTTCAGAAACAAGGTTCATGGTGGCTGCAGGCAAGAATTTGAACAGCTGATGTACTGTTTTTCTTCAAGTGTTAGACTGAGTTGATTATTTCAACAGAACTGTGAACAAATCAACGTCTAGCATAGGGCAACTCTTGGAAGCCAAATATAGATCGTGACAGGGCAGTAATTGAATCTGTTATATTGAGGTTTTCTTGATAAATAAACAACAAAATAACAGCAAAATACTCTCTGCCATTATTTTGGATTGAAATTTATGTAAAAAGAGCTGTTATAGGGTATATGAATAATTCAAGACGAATGCTTCAAAGGGCATCTGGGGGGCTCCATCAGTGAAGTGTCTGCCTTCAGCTCAGATCAGGATTTTGGGGTCCTGGGATCAAGTCCTGTGTCAGGCTCCCCACTCAGCAAGGAGTTGCTCCTCTCTTCCTCTGCCCCTCTCCTCTGTTTGTGCTTTCTCTTTTTCATATAAAAATATTTTTTAAAAAGGATGAATGAATCAGATGAACTCCCATTTATTGAAATCTTGGTCTTTTAGAGTCTGTCAGTATATTGGCCTAAAGTTGAAGTAACCCAACTAAAACCCTACGCCTTACAGACTTTTAAAGTCCAGGTTAACCCTCCTATTTAGTGCATACTTCTTAAATTATTTGGGTGTTTTCTCAAGTCATACTAGATTCCAGGGCCCAAGCTTGAAGTACAGAATAGGGGGAGGCAGGTGAGCTAAAATCGCAGCACAAAGTGATCACCTTAGGAGGAGTCCAGCACACCTGAAATGGCTTTGGGCATTGTCATCTGTTACATGTTTCTAAAAACTAATGATGTTAAAAAGAAAAACCCAAAAAACTAATGATGTTGAGCCTGTGTGCATACTCAAAGCATACACAGAATCACAATCGCAAGCAGTGCAGTTTGTCAATTGAAGGTCTAAAATCATACAGTTTTTGTCAGAAAAAGGCAGATTTAAATTTTAATTCATGCTAGAGCATTAAGGTACATCTCAGGAACATCATAAAAATGACTGAGAGATGAATATAGACACTTACACATGGTAACTGTGGTGTTGTTTCCCAGTATGTAATTCCTGAGAATGGCTCTCTACATGCGTGTGTGTTTAGCCCTCTTGAGGTCACATCTGGTCCTTTGATTCATTCCAGCAACAGGGCTGCTGAGTTTTAGGTCTCTCTGGTTTTCTGTCTTTCCCATAGAATATGGAAGTTACTAATACTAGTATTGTTATAAAAGGATGGTAGCAGGGATCCCTGGGTGGCTCAGCAGTTTAGCGCCTGCCTTCAGCCCAGGGCGTGATCCTGGAGTCCTGGGACAGAATCGAGTTGTGCATCAGGCTCCCTGCATGGAGCCTGCTTCTCCCTCTGCCTGTGTCTCTGTCTCTCTCTGTCTCTGTCTCTCTCTCATTGAATGAATAACTAAAATCTTAAAAAAAAGAATGGTAGCTTGTTCTTGGGGTAATTAGGAATAAGCATTGCTCAATTTCAAAACAAGAAATTCAGATATCCCTAGTTCTCACATTTCTCTTAGATGCACAAGGAAGCAACTGTAGAAGCCCACAGTAATCTGGGATAGAATTGCGTCTCATCTTTTGCAAGGATGCCATGGGGGGATAGAGCAAACTGGGACACTCCTGCCTTTCTATGCCTTTCATTTTGACTAGCTG
Source organism: Vulpes lagopus (assembly GCF_018345385.1). Taxonomy (NCBI): domain Eukaryota; kingdom Metazoa; phylum Chordata; class Mammalia; order Carnivora; family Canidae; genus Vulpes; species Vulpes lagopus. Next base: position 77,321 of record NC_054839.1, on the reverse strand, counting down.
GGAAGCTCTCCAGTCACCATATGAGAGTGGATTTTAGGTGAACAAGTGCCTGGAGTAGCTAGAAGGCCACCCTTCTCTGTCTTCAGGCCAGGCCCTGGGCCTTTTGGAGAGATTAGTGTGTGAAAACGGTAGAATCCATTTACCCTAGCAAATGCATTGTACTTCCTGCCTTATTTTCGGTTTGCCATCCAACTCTGTGATAGCACTGGTCTTACCAACATTAAAAATAACTTTTCTTTTTTTTTTGTTGTTGTTGTTGTTGTTGTTTTTTAATTTTAAGACTTTATTTATTCATTAGAGACACAGAGAGGGGAGGCAGAGACATAGGAGAAGCAGGCTCCCTGCCGGGAGCCCCATTTGGGACTTGATCCCAGGACTCCGGGATCACGACCTGAGCCAAAGGCAGGTGCTCAACCACTGAGCCACCCAGGTGCCCCAAAAGATAACTTTTTTTATTGTCCCATGAATGGTTGGAGGCAAGTGGAAATTTCAGAAGTCCAGAAAAAGGCCTAAGGGAGATGGATGTGTCTTCTGCCACAGAAACCAGATAGCTGTCTTTACTAAGGCTACCAACTTCTTTTCAAATCTAAAATTCAGAAAATGCCACAAAACCAAACACTACAGGGACCAAACTTTGCAACTTTTGCCTAGACTGACAGGTGATGATTCACTGCTTTTTTCATACTCCACAGGAAGCAAGGCTTCCAGACTGTGGGGGCTCCTTGAGGCATGTCATGGATGATTGGGGACCCCAGAGTCATCCTTGCTGCCACAGGATTTGTCCAGTGACCACATGCTTGCTGTCTGCCAAGGAATAAAGCTCCCCATTGAAAAAGCTTACAAAATTCAGAAGGTTTGGAATGCTATGGAGAAGAGGGAAACATGGAACTTGGAAATTAGCTGAATTGTAGCTGTTTATAAACAGCTGAAGCTCTGGCAGGTATTTTCTTGTTTAAGATGGATCTATCCTTGCTTCTAGAAGGCAGCAGAGGAGGAGAAAGCTCCTGGAAATATTTTCAGGGACCTCTTTTTGACTGGTTTGCTGAAAAAGAGGTACGATGATGCATTTTAATAATATCTAAATTGATTTTAAAAAATAAAAAATGAAAAGAGTGTGAGAAGCATGAGTGCCACAGAATTTACTGCTTTCGAACATCTTGGACTGTTTGGCACCAATTAAATCAAAGTTCTTTAATTATGAGAAGGTATATTCTAGTTAATTACTGTGGCTAACAAAGAGTAAACATACACTCAAACACACACACATTCACACCTCCATTTCTGAACATCATTGCCATGTAAACTTCAGTGAATTCCCAAACTGCAGCTGATCATCTGATTTAATGAATCAGACAGCACTTTTAAAATCACCTGGGCCCTCCACGGTCATTTAATTAATACCACTTCCATTGGGTTGCAGACATGGATGTGCCATTGCAAGGTAAGTTAGAGCTGAAATACCACTGAAAACCTTTTTCTGGAGAGCTGGCAGGAAAATCTGGGAGCAGCATTCCTCCTTTGCATAGAGTGTGCCTCTACAGGGCTATGTTCCCACGTGTCCAAAGCAGAGGAACCTTTGCTGGTGAGGATGGTGTGGGGATGCCTGGAGGGTGATGAAACGATTAATTTATGTATTGAGTAGGTCCCGAGTAATGGCTTAGTATTAAATATTCTACAGAGTATAATGGCTGAGAATGAGCAAAGTGTAAACTGGTTTGGACCACACAAGGGAAGGGAGTGTAGGGAGTAGGAGATGGGGATTGCAGTTCTGGCCAACCTGGGTCTCCAGCTTACTTAGGTTCAGAAGGTACAAGGGTTCAGTGTCATTTCACTGTCAATAATCTCACAGATGAAGGATATGCCTCTTGTGTGGAGTGTGGCCAGAATTGTTGCAAGTATTTTCGAGTTAGTACTGAAATAGGAGAGAGCAACAGTCTCCATTTGCTTGGACATTTCCATAAGAGGCTGAGTGCTCTCAAGGTGTCTGGCTTTCTCAGGGCTCGCTTTGAGCCTGTACATGGGACTGACGACGACAGATATAGGTACTGTTATAAGGTTGGAGCATTGGAAGAATGTGGTGCACCTTGTAATCCTGGGAAGAGAACAGATCTGGAGTCCACTGTGGAGTTACTTGGTGAGAGTGGTGGTGATCTGCAATATCCAGCTGATGATTTGTCTGTTGTGGGTGTGGTTTCTGTGACTTTGTCCTAAAGGCTAGAATTTCCAAGGAGTGGGATTTTAAGATATCTGTCCCTGTAAGAATTGGTTCCTGGGGAGAGGACCAGTCCTGTTTTTTTTGCTGAGAAGTGTGTCTCTGCGGTTGGAGTGTGCATTATAAGTCTCTAGGTAAATGGTGGGGGAGGTTACAGAGGTCAGCAGGCTCTTGTCATTGATGATTCTAATGGATGGATTCCTTATGGTGAGATGTTAGGTCTTATGGACAGGTATCCTCATAATGTGCCCATAAACGGTGCTTTTGTTAAGTTTAATAGTAGATGTATTTTTATTGCTTCCATTAGCCCTCCTTGTACTTGGTATTCCAATGATCAGTGTGTTAACATTGCTTGCATTGTATATATTTGCATATTGAAAATGTTGATGACACGTTACAGATTGTAACCTGGCATCCATTTAGTTATTAATAGAATTTTATTTTTGACAATGAAATAAGTATCCTTCTGTGATTCTTAGTTGAAGTCTGGGGTAGGAGGCCCTTTTTTGGTATCAGCACTGAGTAATGATAAAGGAAACTTTCCTTTTTAATGTTTGTGGGCCTTGCCCAGGGAACCTACACTTTAATATTTGCCACGGTCAAAATGACTTGGCAGAAACTCAAAGTATGGGCTCTGTTTCTGCCCTGAGCACACATTGTATGTCTGCTTCATTAAACAGACAAACAAAAAACCAAAAAGGAGCATTCTGAGCACAAGATAAGAAAAAGAAAGAAATTCCCTGGTTCCTATAAGATTAAAGTCACACAGCCTGGCATGTACTAGAAACATAAAATAAAGATAAAACTTTCCGGAATGTCCTTCATCATGATGATTTTTAACTTTCACGTAAAAAACATATGTAACACTACACCAAATGTTCCTTCTCCTGAGTGCTTTCTTCTTTGCAAAGATTGTGTATGCTTGCCAGCTGTCCCAACTTGGGCTCAAATGAAACTTTTTTCCTTTCTTTTTAAAGAATTTTAAAGTGTTTCTTCATTTTGCGTCAATAATACCATAGTCCTTCCTAGGGAACATTAGCAGATTTTATGGGAGCCAAACTTGGTCTTTGTCATTATGGAAGAGTAAGGATTCCATGAATTGTTTGTCTCCTGCTTCATATTCCACAAGTCCTGGTTTTGGTTTCACACCTTCCTGAATCACACAATGATCCCAGATTTAGTATTGACTCATCCCTCTGCAAAGGGTGTGTTTGAGAGAAGGGAGCATCTCACAGACTAGCATCACAACACTTTGGGTAGGGAGTTCCTGGGACCCTAACTCTGAACCTGCTCATGACACCCAGAGTAGATATATTTCAGATTTAGATCCTTTGGGAAGAAATTTTGTATCATTGATGACGACCTGAAGGAAATTTGTAACCTCTAACCTTTACCCTAGCCCTTAACTTGAATCCTGAACCCTGGACCCAAACCCCAATCTGAACCCCTAGCCTTGAACTTTGAACTGCAAACCAAAACCCCTAATGCCAACACTGAGCCTGAAACCTGAACCTGAAACCTAAGCCCTGAACCTGGAACTGCTAACCCCTAGCAATGTTAATAATAGCCCAAATGTAGAAAGTATGCAAATGTCCACCAGTGGTGAATGTGCAAACAAAACGTGGTTAAGGTTTAGGGTTAGGATTTTATTATTAGAAGCATGGTTTGGGGTCAGGGTCAGGCTTGAGATAACTTAGCATAACTGCTTTCTCTAACCCCCTCCATCTCTCTGGCCCCCCGGGCTGAGCAGGACTCACCCAGGGTCACCCGTGCATCAGAGGTTGAGCTGGAGCATTAGTTTTAGGCCCTTCAGTCCTGGATACTAACAGAAGAAGAGTGAGATGTCTGTCTGGTCACTGACTGCTTCAGATCCCACTCCACCCCAGTCAAGGGTGTGAAGGGCCTTAGAGGTCCACCCACCTGGGAAGGGTGCTGTGGGCTGCACTCTGCCTGGGCAGCCTCAGGTTTCAACACATCCCTGACCCACGAGGGCACTCAGTAGACACATATGGACTTATATAGGACTGGCTGCAGTGGCCTACCTGCCCCCACGTGCAGCCGTCTTGTGGGCTGATGGTCACTGGCTGGATCCTCTGTACCAGCCATGCAATCAGCAATAGACAGTCAGGTCTTACATAAGACAGCCTTTGGCCTCTGACCATCCAGACAGGCATCTGTGGTTCTCCAATTCAGGTCCTGACAACCCCCATGGCCAATACTGAGCATACTGTGCTCCTGGCAATGTAACAGTTCCATGGGCAGTGTAGACAGCCCCTTGGGATGTTTCCATTCCCAATGTCTGTATGGTTGAGACAGGAAACTCCTTTCTCATAGCCTCATAGCCTTCCAAGAGAGGTAATAGCCATCCAAACATCGAATATGGCCCCTGGCCACAACAGCCATACAGCAGCCTGGCCCTGCAGTCCTTTGGCCTATGGTTATTATTATTTTTTTATTTATTTATGATAGTCACACACACACACACACACACACACACACAGAGAGAGAGAGAGAGAGAGGCAGAGACACAGGCAGAGGGAGAAGCAGGCTCCCTGCACCGGGAGCCCGATGTGGGATTCGATCCCGGGTCTCCAGGATCGTGCCCTGGGCCAAAGGCAGGCGCCAAACCGCCGCGCCACCCAGGGATCCCTGGCCTATGGTTATAATGTAAATATTGATCATGCATGCTTGTTAACAATCAAGGATACAGGAGTACTTGTGTCTCTCAGTGGGCAGTTTCTCGTTGAGGCTGCATGGTCTCAGAGAGCTGCATGCATGACCCAGGGTCTGTGGCCTTTGAAATGCCTGCCAAGTGTGGATTCTGTGCTATGGAATAATCTTGAGCCTCCCACTGCTTCACTGAGCAGTAATTTCCTAGCCATCCTTGCATTTGGTCTCTGCTTTTTGTAAAGGAGAGAGAAGAGAGTGGAAAAAAGGAGCCAGTTTGTTCTTTGGGGATGGGTGATTAATGTGGTGACTCCTGGACTCTCTCCTCCCAGGGACACAAGTGAGGTCTGCGTGGCTCCAGTCTCTGAGATGTGAGGATCTGATGCCGGAGGCAGGAGCCTTGAGTTCCCTACCAACAGCAAAGTTACTTTTTGAGCAAGTGGAAGAGCATCTTGCCATCTTGCATCTCATGGGAGGACAGTAAGAGCACTGGATGGGCAGCTGTAGCCCCTGATCTTAAGTGAACCTCTTCCTTTTCTTGGGATTCAGATTCCACAGCTGCACATTCAGTCACCAGTGATGCAGAATCTGCTGCTTTCCCAGGCTGGCATTTGTCCTCACGTCCACATCCAGCACCTCGGCTTGCCTTTGGGAACCACAACTCACCTGCCTCCCATCCAAACAGTTCCAGAAAGCAGACCCCACATTCCACCCACCTCAAAGATGGGCATAGGATATAAGTCCACCCAACTCCTTGCTCCATCCTTTGAGTGCTTTGATTGCTTCAAAGAGGAGCATGTGACCAAAACCAATTGGTCACTTTTTTTTTAATTGGTCACTTAAAGGTATGGCTTTTTTGTGAAACCCAAAGGAAAGAAAAACCCTTTCTTTCTCCTCCTCCTTCTTCTTTTCTCCTTCTCCTTCTCCTTCTTCTTTCTTCTTCTTCTTCTTTTTTGATATTTTATTTATTTATTTATTTATTTATTTATTTATTTATTTATTTATTTATTTATGAGAGACACAGTGAGAGAGGCACCAGCAGAGGGAGAAGCTGACTCCATGCAGGGAGCCTGACATGGGACTCAATCCCGGGACTCCAGGACTGAAGGTGGAGCTAAACCGGTGAGCCACTCCAGCTACCCAGAAAAACCCTTCCTATTAGAATAGAGGTGAGTAAGTGTCCGCCTGGAGTTGCTGGAAGTCCCAGATGCAGTGAGAGAGAGACTGTGCCTGTGAATGGGGCCACTCCAGAGCGCTTAGTAGAATGGAGGGTTAGAGACCAGGTCATATTGTCAGAGTGTGAGCCTCTGGGCCTGCCAGATCCAAGCACATTCTTAAACTTGTCTCTTGCAAGTATTAATTTATTTCTAACATTTATATATTAATTTATTTAACTTCAGTAAGTGTGTCAAGTCCCTTGCCATCCGAAAAATGCAAGCCTACACAATAGTCCCTGAGACTCCCTGTGCATGGTGTCCTCACTGGGTGGGCCAGGGAGAGGAAGACAGTGGGTGCAGTCAAGTCTCAAGGGAGCTCCAGAACAGCTGTGTCTCTGTTCCTTCTCTGTCCCCGGAGTGGAAAACCCCAGAATAATAAGAGGAGAACCAGCAGGAGGAAGAGGTCCCTGGATGGCTATTTGGTCTGCTTGTTTTTTCCTTATTTTAGGGCCCATTTTGTTAATATGTATTTTTACTAGGAGATCACCTATTTCCTCTAGGCTTCAGTCTGATTTCTCCTCTCTTCCAAGTTTTCTACAAAATTGCCACAATTAATGAACAAATATTGATATGTTATTATTTACTAAAGTCCATACTTATTCAGGATCCCTCTGCTCTAACTTTACCTGCTCCAGTGATGCATGCACCACACGACATGTGGTCATCATGTCTCTTTAGGCTCTTCTTGACTGGGATAGTCCCTCACGCCTGTCTTGTTTCAATGACCCTGACAACGTTGAGGAGGACAGGCCCGGTATTTTATAGAATGTCCCTTATTGGGATTTACTTGGTGTTTTCCTCATGACTAAACTGGGTTTATTGGTTCTGAGGAAGCAGGTTATGGAGGTGAAATGCTCTGTCATCATGTTACATTAAGGGAACGTGCTCTGGAGGCCATTGTTCCCTTTGGTCACCTGGTTGAGGCAGCGTTTGTCAGGTTTCCCCACATGAAATTACTCTTTCCCATGTGCACAGTGTGTCTTTGTGAGTAAGAAGACACTGTGCAGAGCTCACATTTTAGGAAAGGGGAGTTAGCTGTACTGCCTTTGATAGATGGCTCAGTGTCTACATCTATTATTTGGAAATCTACATAAGTGAGGTCTATTTGACCCAATTTATAAAAAGCAATATAATCTGTTAATAAAAATACAACTCAGTGATTAAAAAGGTCACATTGGCTCTATTCAATGATTCATGTGTCGGGCAGCATCTCATCTAGCAAATAGAAAGGAGCTCCTTTAAGCTGCAGGAAAGGAAAGATTTTTAGAGGTAGAGAGAATTGAAAAAAGAAAATTATCAGCAAGGGATTTGTTTTTTGTTTTATTTTTTATTTATTTTTTATTTTTTTACATTTTTAAAATTTATTTATGATGGTCACACACACAGAGAGAGAGAGAGAGAGAGAGAGAGAGAGAGGCAGAGACATAGGCAGAGGGAGAAGCAGGCTCCATGCACCAGGAACCCGATGTGGGACTCAATCCCAGGTCTCCAGGATCGCGCCCTGGGTCAAAGGCAGACGCCAAACCGCTGCGCCACCCAGGGATCCCCTGTTTTTTGTGTTAAGCAAGGTCACCCTACAAAGGGGAACAGAGGGGCCTATCAGTAAATTTTCCAGGTTGACTGGTTAAAGGTTACAAGGGTGTGTGTGAAACTGCTATTAGGTTACATTGTAAAGCTTGCTTCACTGAGTGTCTCTCTCTCTCTCTCTCTCTCTTTCTCTTTGTAAAAGATTTATTTATTTGAGAGAGAGAAAGAGTGCATGGCAGTAGAGAGTGGAGGCAGGGGTGGGTAGGAGCAAAGGGAGAGGGACAGAGAAACCCAAGCAGACTCTGTGACTTAGGGCACACACGGAGGCTCAATAATGAAATTGAGACCTAGGGAAATAAATGACCAGTGCAGGCAGTTTTTTTACTTTTAGACAAAGAGATAGTAAACCTGTGTGGAGTTCACAGGACAAAGAAAGCAACCTTGGGAGCTTCAGTTAGTAAGGGATTCTAAACAGAATTTGGGCTGAGGTAGTAAATTAGTAAAAAGAATAAGAATGGTTGTTCATACAGCCTTCGTGGTTCTAAATTTCCCACCTCTGTTGATAAGGAAGTCTTTTCACCTCTTGGTACAGGGAGAACTCCACATGGGATATTTATTTCCTGTGTCCAGGGTGACTGGAATGGGGGATGGGGGAGGGTCTGAGTGTCCTGGCATAGGCTGATCATTTTATTCAAAATGATCAATATGCCAAAGTGGCACATTTAAGGCAGCCTGCTCTTGGACCCTATGCCATCCTGGGATATACCCACATCCTAAATAATTTAAGTAGATTATCATTACTGTATGGGATGTCAAAATACTTAGATTTTGATAGATGCATAGTGGAAAGTATAAATCCCTAAAATATCATGGAATACTTCAAATCCCCCATCCTTCAATCCTGTTATCCTGTCTGTAGTTTTGCCTTTTCCAGGATATCATATAAATGGGGTCATACAGTGTGTAGCCTTTTCAGACTGGATTCTGGCACTTACCAAAATGCATGTAAGATTCATCTGTGTCATTGTATGGGGTGATGGTTCATTCCTTTTTATTGCTGAATAGATAAACAGAAGGAAAACAAACAGAAGGTTAATAATATGCATATATCCTGTTTACATAGGAGATGCTTAGCAAAATGGAGTAACTCCCTGAAGTGGCCTAGCCATCACCCTAAATGCCATCTTCAGCTAAAGACAAAAAATTTGGGTGGTGGGAAGGCCAATTAAGGGATTATCAAGCCAAGCACAGTAAAGGAGGGTGTGTTTGTTACACAGATTCAAGTCTGTGCCTTCTCCTTTGGTAAGAGTGTCTATTCCTGGTAGAGAGAGGGAGACATGCTTAGGAATGGAGCTTTCTTTTATAAGTATACATTTCACTTACCAAATGGCAACTTCTGCTCAGTTTTCAGAGATCTCCTTGTCTGCTGTTTCTTAAAATTAATCAGCCCCAAATAATCCTTGTGCCAAAGAGGCACATTTGAGGTAGCATATTCTGCTTTCTTCACATCGATGCACCCCAGTTTGCTTAGGGATTTATTTATTGAAGGACATCCTGATTTCTTTAACTATGAGATATAGAGCTGCTGTGCATAACTACACATGAGTTTTTGTTTAGAAATAGCTCTTAAAAGCAGTTGTTGAAATACCAGAAGTGGGACTGTTGGATCTTAAAGTTGAAATTTATTTAGCTTAGGGAAAAAACTGCTAAACTGTGTCCCAAAGTGGCCATATGTACATTCACCCAGTGTGAAGGACAGTTGCTGTTATTTCTCTCACCTTCCAGCAATTGATATTCTTGTTTTATTTTTTTTATTTTTTTATTTTTGCAGTTTAGCATTTCTAATAGGTATGCAGTACTATTTCACTGTTTAAGTAATTTTGTAATTTCCTAGTGTTAGTGGATGTTGAGCATATTTTCTGTCCTTATTTATTATCTGTACATCTTCTTTATCCAGGTATCTATTCAAATATTTACCTGTTTTTGATTATTTCCTTTTTCTTGAGTTCTGGGGTGTTTTTTTTTTTTATATCTTGAATACAGATCTTTTATCAGAAGTGTGTCTTGCTAATATTTTCTCCCAGTGTGTGGCCTGGATTTTAGTTTTCTGAGTGAAGTCTTTCACAGAATAGAAGTTTTAATATTAGGAAGTTCATGGTATCAATATTTTTCTTTTGTGGATTGGCTATGGGTGTTGTGTGTTAAAGCTCCTCAGCAAACCTAAGGCCATGTAAATTTTCCTTTATGTTTACTTTTAATATTTGATAGTTTTGCATTTTAAATTTATCTACAATTTTGAAGTTTGGTATAAGTTGTAAAGTTTGTATCTCCCATATTTTTTTATTTTTTAAAAGATTTTGTTCTAACTCTCTGAAGAAAGTCCATGGTATTTTGATAGGGATTGCATTAAACGTGTAAATTGCCCTGGGTAACATTGACATTTTCACAATATTAATTCTGCCAATCCACGAGCATGGAATATTTTTTCGTCTCTTTGTGTCTTCCTCAATTTCTTTTAGAAGTGTTCTATAGTTTTTAAGGTACAGATCCTTTACCTCTTTGGTTAGGTTTATTCCTAGGTATCTTATGCTTTTGCGTGCAATTGTAAATGGGATTGACTCCTTAATTTCTCTTTCTTCAGTCTCATTGTTAGTATATAGAAATGCCACTGACTTCTGGGCATTAATTTTGTATCCTGCCACGCTGCCAAATTGCTGTTTGAGTTCTAGCAATCTTGGGGTGGAGGCTTTTGGGTTTCCTATGTAGAGTATCATGTCATCGGCGAAAAGGGAGAGTTTGACTTCTTCTTTGCCAATTTGAATGCCTTTAATGTCTTTTTGTTGTCTACTCGGCCTGGTCCAAGGGAGCCCAGCGCCCCTGGCCCTGCTCCTCAGTGGTCCACACCTCAAAAGTAGGCCCAGACCTGTCCCTCGAGCCAATCCCTCCAGTCCTCCCATGCCCGCAGATGCCTAAGAGAGCCAGAGAGAGCCAGAGCCAGAGCAGAGCCAGAGCAGAGCCACAGCTAGAGCCAGAGCCAGAGCAGAGCCAGAGCAGAGCCACAGCCAGAGCAGTGCCAGAGCCAGAGCAGAGCCAGAGGGGAGCCAGAGGGGAGCCAGAGGGGAGCCAGTGCCAGTCCTAGGTGAATACCTTAGGTTGTCACCGGCTCAACACTAGACAGCCACCGGCCAACAGGAAAGCATTGGGTCTCCCCAGGTGTCCCTGGCTGTGGATCTTCTGCTCTCTCCGGGTGTCTCTGACTGTGGATCCCAGCCCCAGGCCTTGTAGGCACCAGTCAGACTCACTGCCAGCACCCCCCTCACCACGCCCCATCTTCTCTGCCCCAATCTTTTAATTCCTGTTTGCGAGAATTCCACACAACTCTGCCAACTGGCTTCTAGGTTTCCTACCGGCCGAGTGCCCCTGATTTACTCCACAGGCCCTCCACAGCTCCCCCCTCCTCCATCCTCTCCCTTCCCCATGAGGGGAATTGAAGACCATTTAAAATAGAGCAAATCAAAGTGCAGAGGCTGATGCCAAGTGCAGTTCCGCAGGAATCACTGGGAGGCTGGCTCCCTCCTGCTGGAAGGCCTCCCCGAGGCAGGCATTGTGCTCCCCTCTGAGCCTCCCACCTCCCTCCCACCCTCATGTTTGAATCCTGCCAGACTTGCATGCGGCTGGTAGAGCTGATGTTCAGACTGCAGGTTGCTGGCAGGGCTCGGAGAGCCAGGAGAGAGGAGCACGAATGGGTTCAGATGCGGCTCTGCGGGGCTTGTCAGCCTCCACCTTCATGCTGGAGGCCCTTCTGTGAGCTGAGGGCCCAGGGAAATGGCAGGCCGGGGAGGCAGCAAGCAGGGCAGCAGGTTAGGAGAGGCGTGTAAAATACAGGACTCCCAGCTAAGATGGAATTTCAGACCAACAAGAAATACTTGTCAGTATTAGTATATCCCATGTTGTATTTGGGATATACTTACACTAAAAGATGTGTTTGTGGTTGATCCAAAATTCGCATTTAACAGAGTACCCTGTTCTGTTCTGTTCTGTTCTGTTTTGTTTTCTGTGTGCTAGATTAGGGCAACCCTAATGTAAACCCTGATGGTGTCTCTTAGACTCATGCCCCTGCAGCCGCACGGAGGGAAGAGAAATGAGCGGCCACACTAGCTTCCCAGGGCTGCCCTCACAAGGCACCCCAGACCGGATGGTTTAGCATCTTATATTTATGGAGGCCAGAGGTCTGCAATCCAGGTGCTGGTAGAGCCATGCTCTCTCTGACACATGGGGAGAATCCTCCCTCGCTGCTTCCAGCTTCTGCGGGTTGCCAGAAATCCTCAGCATCCCTTGGCTTGTGCCAGAATCGTTCCAATCTCTGTCTCTATCATCACGCACTGGTCTCCGTGTGTGCCTCCCGATATCTGTGGTCTCTGCTTGTAAGGATGTGAGCCTGTGGAGCAGGGCACACCCTGGTCCAGAAGGGCCCCATCTGCCTTGACTACATCTGCAGAGGCCCCGTCCCCAGAGGAGGTTCCGGGTGGACGTGAATTTGAGGGGACACTGTTCAATCCGGTCGACATTCCCCTGCGGTCACTGACACCCATCTCACTGAAAGCTTTCAGATCCCGATGATCATAAAATCGACCAAAAACCAAATATCCCATATCTGCTCCCAGAGTCCATGAGGCCACACTCGCATGAGTCAGGGCGGCAGGAGCTGACCCTCTGAAACGCCTCTGGCGTGAGTGGGGGAGGCCGAAGCTGCCTCTCTCCTCTTCCTGCAAAAAGCCCATCAGAAACGACCCCCCTTGGGCCTGAGAAACACACCCGATGCCACCAACACCACCATCAGAAAACCGGGGCCTCGGTGTTCAGGCGCCTGGGCCCATTTGCCGAGACGCCCCTGAATGTTTGTGCGAGGCTGAGAGGCTGAGTTCTCTCGGAGGGAAAGGAAGCCTCTTCTGATGTAGAAACTGCATCTGGACCTGTGTACAGGCTACGTGGCCCGAGCGCCCGCGCCCCTGACCGGTCCTGCTGTCACTCTGACCAGGGCGTGAGGCTTGGCCGGGGAAGTGCTCGCAGCTGGTACAGGGAGGAGGTTCAGGAGCCGCACAGGGTCTGAAGACGATGCCCTCGGAGGGGCAGATGGGAAGCCCCCAGAATCCCGCGGAGCCCCCAGAGCCCTAGGCCTCTGGCCCACCCACAGCCGTGGCTCAGCCCCAGTGTCGGTTCTGGGCCAGAACTGTGTCATGAACATCCACAGTGCTGCGCGGCTGACAGACAGGCCTGCTTGGAGCCTTTCAGAGGGGAGTGCTCACTCCAGTTCCTTAGTATCAATAATTAATTAATGGAGCCCATCCCCTGGGTCTATAATAAATACTAACAGCAGAGAGTAGTCCGTGACATACTGCAGTGAAACTACCACACGCGCATACGCATGTACACACACTGTGGGCAGCTCCTTCTCAGGGCCCTGTATGCCTCCCTCCCCTCTGCACGTCCCTCTGGCCCCAGGGCAGCCTGACTGAGCAGCTGGGCAGCACCCTCTGGCCCCACTGTACCCGCCACGGGGAGAAGGCACCATTCTTTCCCCGGGCCCCTGGTGACCTGTCTCAGGGGTGAGTGGGGTCAGGTTTGGGCTACCTCCCTATCAGTTGGGTCTGCAGGAGAATACTTGATTTTCTGGGCCAATGGCAGCTTCACTGTCAGGTAAAGGCCCAAAACATCTTTCATCCCATCCTCCTGGCCCGAGGCCCTCCCCCTTACATACCTGCGGGAGACCTCACAGAAATGGGAATTAAAAGCCTTGAATCCTCCATTATGTGGCCTCTGCAAATGGCTTCATCTGCTATTGAGAAACTCAAGTGAGTAAGTCTTCAGGGCACCTGGGTGATTCGGTTGGCTAAACGTCCGACTCTTGACCTCAGGGTTGTGGGATCGAGCCCCGAGGCAGGCTCCATTCTCAGCGGGGAGTCCGCTTGAGATTTTCTCTCTCTCCCTCTGCCCCAGCCCCCTCTAAAATTAAATACGTAAAACTTTATTATTTTTTACGGGTTTTATTTATTTACCCATGAGACATACACAGAGAGAGGTAGAGTCACAGGCAGAGAGAGAAGCAGGCTCCCTGCAGGGAGCCCAATGCGGGACTCGATCCCAGGACCCCGGGATCATGACCTGAGCCAAAGGCAGACCCTCAACCACTGAGCCACCCGGGCATCCCACGCATAAAACTTTAAAACAAAACAAGGCAAAACACAAAAACAGAGGGGTAGGTCTTTAAAGCACTTAGGATGCGCTGATCTTTCTGAGCATTCCAGCACCTTGAGTGTCCTCCGGTCTCAAGAGCCTACTGTGCCAGGATCTGTGTATCATTTATAAAGCAGCATAATGTGAACATGACGGGCCCTGACATAATGAACAGAATATTTTAATATAAAGATGAGTAACTCGTGTCTGGGTAACCCACACACACCCACGGGGACCCCATCTTCAGTCAAGATTGTTGATTCTGAGACAGACTTTCTCCCTCTGATGGGGAAGTGATGACACAGCCCACCCCGACCCAACGGGAGGGCCGAGCCCAGAGACACCCCTGTGCAGGGGAGAAGCAAGTTCAAGAACTGCTGGAAAGAAAACAGGATCCTTGAGTCCCACAGCCCCCCTTCCTCAGGCCAGAGGGAAGGGGGCACCAGTGGAAGCCAGCGTCTGTGACAGCAGGGAAACCCCAAATAACAGGAGCCCCCAAAGAAGCCAAATATGGGGTGGGGTGAGGTGGAAGGGGCGGTGAGCAGGAGCGGCCGCTGGGCCGGCAGCCCTGGGACTCCGTCGCTCCTCACACGGGCCTTCCTGCGTATCCATGATGAGCAGCCACGGGAGCAAAATAGAGCTTAAGCCGGAGTTAGCAAAGCCTGAGACAGAAGACAATCCACTGTGGTGGTTGAAGAAAGCTTACAATCCACGTCATCTGACGCAGACGGGACGGTGGGAGGAATCACCATCATGCTGTTGGCCCTTGGGCCTGCTCGCTAATCACTTTGCTTAAGTAACTGTCGTTAGGGTGGCCCTGCCCGCGGACCCACTGAGCATTTCTGGGGTCTGCTCAAGGGGGGCCCTCCAGCAGCAATGCTGCCCTTCCCTTGACCCACAGGCCTCTAGCCTTCTGCTCTTTGGGCAAGGGCCCCCCAGGGCCAAAACTGAGAGCTATCATGTCTCCTTTCTTTGCTGCTCTTCTGGGACGTCCCTTAACACTAAGCAAGATTCCAGGAAAGGCCATCTGTGAGCCAGTGAAAACCCCTGTCGCCTTCAGTGACTCTGTTTAATTAGACTGCTTGCCTAACACCCAGCGCTGAGCCAAGAATGACTGAGAAGGTGGCAACCACATCCCAGGCTTCTCCAGGCACCGTGTGTTGGTTTACACAAACGCAGAGGAATTCCACATGGCGTACTGTGGAAAATACGCAGGAGAAATTATTCTAGGTCTGGCATTTATATTTATTTATTTTTATTTATTTATTTTTTATTTTTTTGGGTCCGGCCTTTAAAAAAAATCTTTTATATTTTTTTTTATCTATTGGATCCGGAAGGAAAGAGTTGGATGCCATAGCCACGTTTCAAAGGAGAGTTGTGCTTAGGGCCTTCTTCCCCAGCATTCGGGTCCCCTCCAACGCTGGCATCTTCAGAAGGAAACCTCCACGCCAAACGTTTTCATTTACAAGAGTCAGAAACCCCAGATGGACTCACATTCAGGAAAAGAGATTTCAAAGGAGGGGCTTTAACATGGGAATTGGTCACATAGGTGATGGAGGGCTGAAAGGGAAAGACCCGGTGAGGGACACGAGAGCACAAAAGATGGTAATAGCAGGCAGCTACTAAGCCTAGCGTGTGGGGAACAATGCAAGGCCCCAGGGAGCAGGGACTCTGACCTTCCGGCCCAGTGATGCCCCAGTAGCTGTGGGCTGGCGTCTCTAACAGGCATCAGGAGGCAGGTTCAGGGAGCAGAGGTGGAAGTGGCAGTGGAAGGAACCGCTGCTGCGTCCAGGACAGGACAAAGTGCTGCTGCTGGAGCAACAACCACAGGAACAGGGACCCAACAAGAAACAAGGAGTCCCCCTCTCCCGCCTCTTTCCCAGCTCCCGCCTCCTAGGGGCCATTTGGGCTGAACAACTGAGCAGGAGCCCGCCTGCCAAGGAGACCTGCAGGTTTGTAATCCCAGCCTTGGCAGCACGGAGATGAGAACAGGAGCTTGGCTTTGGGGTGAGACAGGGGAAACAGCCGCAGAGGTCGCTGCATCTTAGCACCCCCGCCCGCCCCCCATCCCCCTTCCAGCACTGGGCACCGTCCTCTCTCCCAGGGAGCCCGCGGCTTCCTTGGGCCAGAAGCTTGAGAAATAGTCACTGCAAAAAATTGGTCACAGGAGCCTTGGATTTCAGATCACAGCAGTAGACTGAGGTCGTTAAACAACCCCCCCCCCCATGTCCCAGGATGTCGTCTGTGAGCACCCAGGTCACTTGGGGGCGGGGAGGGATGCAGTGGCAGGTGCACGGGCAGGGCAGGCCACAAGCTGCTCTCTAGGCACCGGCTTCATCCGCGGGCCGGCCGCCTTCGCTCCAATCCTGCCCGGCCTGCCCGCTGCCTCTGCAGGTGCTGCGCGCCCCGGCACCCCGACACCACGCGCGGGGAGCCCCAGCCCCCAGCCCCGCTCTGTCTCGGGGCGCCCCGAGGGCTTCTCCCCTGGTGGCGGCTGGCGGAACTGCTCACATCCCATCCTCCAACCCCAGGAACGGTCGCAGGGTTCCCAGGCCTTGTGCAGACAGGTGACTGTCCTTATGGCAGCTCCCCTCAAAGGGGGCCCTCTTAGCAGCTCCAACTTACGGATGGAGGCAATAAGGTTTCTTTTCAATTTAAGAAGTCAATCCCATTTATAATTGCACGTAAAAGCGTAAGATACCCAGGAATAAACCCAACCAAAGAGGTAAAGGGTCTATACCCTAAAAACTACAGAACACTTCTAAAAGAAATTGAGGAAGACACAAAGAGATGGAAAACTATTCCATGCTCATGGATTGGCAGAATTAATATTGTGAAAATGTCAATGTTACCCAGGGCAATTTACACGTTTAATGCAATCCCTATCAAAATACCATGGACTTTCTTCAGAGAGTTGGAACAAATTATTTTAAGATTTGTGTGGAATCAGAAAAGACCCCGAATAGCCAGGAGAATGTTAAAAAAGAAAACCATAGCTGGGGGCATCACAATGCCAGATTTCAGGTTGTACTACAAAGCTGTGGTCATCAAGACAGTGTGGTACTGGCACAAAAACAGACACATAGATCAATGGAACAGAATAGAGAATCCAGAAGTGGACCCTCGACTTTATGGTCAACTAATATTCGACAAAGGAGTAAAGAATATACACTGGAAAGCAGCCTCTTCAATAAAAGGTGCTGGGAAAAAAATAAAGAAATAAAAAATAAAAAATAAAATAAAATAAATGGTGCTGGGAAAATTGGGCATGCACATGAAGAAGAATGAAACAAGACCATTCTTAGACCATACACAGATAAACTCAAAATGGATGAAAGATCTAAATGTGAGACAAGATTCCATCAAAATTCTAGAAGAGAACACAGGCAACACCCTTTTCGAACTCGGCCACAGTACCTTCTTGCAAGATACATCCATGAAGTCAAGAGAAACAAAAGCAAAAATGAACTATTGGGACTTAATCAAGATAAGAAGCTTTTGCACAGCAAAGGATACAGTCGATAAAACTCAAAGACAACCTACAGAATGGGAGAAGATATTTGCAAATGACGTATCAGATAAAGGGCTAGTATCCAAGATCTATGAAGGACTTATTAAACTCAACACCAAAGAAACAAACAATCCAATCATGAAATGGGCAAAAGACATGAAGAGAAATCTCACAGAGGAAGACATGGACATGGCCAACAAGCACATGAGAAAATGCTCCGCATCACTGGCCATCAGGGAAATACAAATCAAAGCCACAATGAGATACCACCTCACACCAGTGACAATGGGGAAAGTTAACAAAGCAGGAAACCACAAATGTTGGAGAGGATGCGGAGAAAAGGGAACCCTCCTGCACTGTTGGTGGGAATGTGAACTGGTGCAGCCACTCTGGAAAACTGTGTGGAGGTTCCTCAAGGAGTTAAAAATAGATCTGCCCTACGACCCAGCTATTACCCTGCTGGGGATTTACTCCAAAATACAGATGCAGTGCAATGCTGGGACACCTGCACCCCGATGTTTACAGCAGCCATGTCCACAAGAGCCAAACGGTCGAAGGAACCTCGGCATCCATCGAAAGATGAATGGATAAAGAAGATGTAGTTTATGTATACAATGGAATATTCCTCAGCCGTTAGAAACGACAAATACCCACCATTTGCTTTGACATGGATGGAACTGGAAGGTATTATGCTGAGTGAAATAACTCAATTGGAAAAGGACAAACATTATACGGTCTCATTCATTTGGGGAATACAAAAAAAAAAATGGGAATAAAGGGGAAAGGAGAAAAAAAAAAGTGAGTGGGAAATACCAGAGAGGGAGACAGAACATGAGAGACTCCTAACTCTGAAACGAACTAGAGGTGGTGGAAGGGGAGGTGGGCGGGTGTGACTGGGTGATGGGCACTGAGGGGGGCACTTGACGGGATGAGCACTGGGTATTATTCTATATGTTGGCAAATTGAACACCAATAAAAAATAAATTTATAATAAAAAAAGAAGCTAAACCCAAGCATTTTGACTATGGAGCCAGGCATTATGCTAGGATGCCTTGGTTTCTACATTAGGCTGTGATCAAATAGGGATGGGCATAGAATACTTAAATATATTGAGATACTAATGGGAAAGAATCCGGTATTTGAAGAATATTTAATAGAATGAGAAGTTTTGATCATATCTTAAAAAGAAGTGAAAATTTCTTGAATGCTCACACTTTGCCTAACATTGTTGTCCTGGAGTTCCAGGATGGAGTCCCACATCCAGCTCCCTGTGTGGAGCCGGCCTCTCCCTCTGCCTGTGTTTCTGCCTCTCTCTCTCTTTGTGTGTCTCTCATGAATAAATAAATTAAATCTTAAAAAAAAAGAATGTGTCACCAGAGTCAACGTGCACAAGCACTGTGCCATGTTGATTTTAGGACAGAAAATCCAGAAAATCCATCATAAGCTCTATGATGTCTGTTTGGGTGATGAATGCACAGACACACATATAGGTATGGGCACATGTAGGTAGAAGGAAAAGACCAGAAGATATACACAAAATATTTAAAAGTGATTATCACCAAGAATTGGTTTCTTTGCTCTTGAGTTTAATAAGTTCTTTATAGATATTGGATACTAGTCCTTTAACTGATACTTCATTTGCAAATATCTTCTCCCATTCTGTAGGTTGTCTTTGAGTTTTGTCGACTGTATCCTTTGCTGTGCAAAAGCTTCTTATCTTGATGAAGTCCCAATAGTTCATTTTTGCTTTTGTTTCTCTTGACTTCATGGATGTATCTTGCAAGAAGCTACTGTGGCCGAGTTCGAAAAGGGTGTTGCCTGTGTTCTCCTCTAGGATTTTGATGGAATCTTGTCTCACATTTAGATCTTTCATCCATTTTGAGTTTATCTTTGTGGATGGTGAAAGAGAGTGGTCCAGTTTCATTCTTCCGCATGTGGATGTCCAATTTTCTCAGCACCATTTATTGAAGAGACTGTCTTTTTTCCAGTGTATATTCTTTACTCCTTTGTCAAATATTAGTTGACCATAAAGTCGAGGGTCCACTTCTGGATTCTCTATTCTGTTCCATTGATCTATGTGTCTTTGTGCCAGTACCACATTGTCTTGATGACCACAGCTTTGTAGTACAACCTGAAATCTGGCATTGTGATACCCCCAGATATGGTTTTCTTTTTTAATATTCCTTGGCTATTCGGGGTGTTTTCTGATTCCACACAAATCTTAAGATGATTTATTCCAACTCTCTGAATAAAGTCCATGGTATTTTGATAGGGATTACATTGAGCATGTAAGTTGCCCTAGGTAGCATTGACATTTTCATAATATTAATTCTGCCAATCCATGAGCATGGAATATTTTTCCATCTCTTTGTGTCTTCCTCAATTTCTTTCAGAAGTGTTCTGTAGTTTTTAGGGTATAGATCCTTTACCTCTTTGGTTAGGTTTATTCCTAGGTATCTTATGCTTTGGGTGCAATTGTAAATGGGATTGACTCCTTAATTTCTCTTTCCTCAATCTCATTTTTAGAGTATAGAAATGCCACTGACTTCTGGGCATTGATTTTGTATCCTGCCACACTGCCAAATTGCAGTATAAGTTCTAGCAATCTTGGGGTGGAGTCCTTTGGGTTTTCTATGTAGAGTATCATGTCATTGGTGAAGAGGGAGAGTTTGACTTCTTCTTTGCCAATTTGAATGCCTTTTATTTCTTTTTGTTGCCTGATTGCTGAAGGTAGGAATTCTAGTACTATGTTGAATAGCAGTGGTCAGAGTGGACATCCCTGTCTCGTTCCTGATGTTAGGGGAAAGGCTCCCAGTTTTTCTCCATTGAGAATGATATTTGCTGTGGGCTTTTCGTAGATGGCTTTTAAGATGCTGAGGAAAGTTCCCTCTATCCCAACACTCTGAAGGGTTTTGATCAGGAATGGATGCTGTATTTTGTCAAATGCTTTCTCTGCATCTATTGAGAGGATCATATTGTTCTTTGTTTTTCTCATGCTGACCTGATCAATCACATTGATTGCTTTACGAGTTTTGAACCAGCCTTGCATCCTGGGGATAAATCCCACTTGGTCATGGTGAATAATCTTTATTTGCTGTTGGATCCTATTGCCTAGTATCTTGTTGAGAATGTTTGCATCTGTGTTCATCAGGAATATTGGTCTATAATTCTCCTTTTTGGTGGGGTCTTTGTCTGGTTTTGGAATTAAGGTGATGCTGGCCTCATAGAACAGGTTTGGAAGTACTCCATCTCTATCTTTCGGAACAGCTTTAGTAGAATAGGTACGGTTTCTTCTTTAAACATTTGATAGAATTCCCCTGGGAAGCCATCTGGCCCTGGACTTTTGTGTCTTGGGAGGTTTTTGATGACTGCTTCAATTTCCTCCCTGGTTATCGGCCTGTTCAGGTTTTCTATTTCTTCCTGTTTCAGTTTTGGTAGTTTGTGGTTTTCCAGAAGTGTGTCCATTTCTTTTAGATTACCTAATTTATTGGCATATAACTGCTCATAATATGTTTTAAAAATCATTTGTATTTCCTTGGTGTTGGTGGTGATCTCTCCTGTCTCATCCATGATTTATTAATTTGTGTCTTTTCTCCTTTCTTTTTAATAAGGCTGGCTAATGGTTGATCTATCTTATTTATTCTTTCAAAGAACCAAATCCTGGTTTTGTTGATCTGTTCCACAGTTCTTCTGGTCTCTATTTCATTGAGTTCTGCTCGAATTTTTATTAATTCTCTTCTTCTGCTGGATGTAGGATCTATTTGCTGTTTTGTCTCCTGCTCCTTTAGGTGCAAGGTTAGCTTTTGTATTTGGGTTCTTTCCTGTTTTTGGTGGATGCTTTGAATTGTGATGTATTTCCCCCTGAGGACTGCTTTTGCTGTATCCCAAAGATTTTGAATGGTTGTTATCTTAATTCTCATTAGTTTCGATGAATCTTTTTACTTCTTCTCTAATTTCCTGGCTGACCCTTTCATCTTTTACAGGATGGTCCTTAACCTTCACGTGTTTGAAATCCTTCCAAACTTCTTTTTGTGATTTAGTTCTAATTTCAAAGCATTGTTGTGCGAAAATATGCAGGGGATGATCCCAATCTTTTGGTATCGGTTAAGACCTGATTTGTGACCAAGTATGTGGTCTTTTCTGGAAAAAGTTACATGTGCACTTGAGAAGAAGGTGTATTCAATCGCGTTTGGATGTAAATTTCTGTAATATCTGTGAAATCCATCTGGTCCAGTGTATCATTTAAAGCTCTTGTTTCTTTGGAGATGTTGTGCTTAGAATATCTGTCGATTGTAGAAAGCACCAGATTGAAGTCTCCAAGTGTAAGTGTATTATTATCTAAGTATGTCTTAACTTTGGTTATTAATTGATTGATACTTTGCGGCTCCCGCATTCAGGTCATAAATATTCATGATTCTTATGTCCTCTTGTTGGATAGATCCTTTAAGTATGATATAGTATCCGTCTTCATCTCTTACTACAGTCTTTGGGATAAACTTTAATTTATCTGATATAAGGATGGCTACCCCTGCCATCCTTGAGGACCATTTGAATGGTACATGGTTCTCCAACCTTTTATTTTCAGGCTTTAGGTGTCCTTATGTCTGAAACCAGTCTCTTGTTGACAGCCAATAGATGAGTCTTGCTTTTTTACCGAGTCTGAAACCCTGTGCCTTTTGATGCGGTCATTAATCCCATTCATGTTCAGAGTTACTATGGAAAGATATGAATTTAGTGTCATCATGATACCTATTCAGTCCCTGTTTTTGCGGATTGTTTCCTTGGACTTTCTCTTTCTTTTGCAGGGCCCCCCTTAATATTTCTTGCAGAGCCAGCTTGATGGTTACATATTCTATCAGTTTCTGCCTTTCGTGGAAGCTCTTTATCTCTCCTTCCATTCTGAATGAGAGCCTTGCTGGATAAAGTATTTTTGGCTGCATGTTCTTCTTATTTAGGACCCTGAATATATCCTGCCAGCCTTTTCTGGCCTGCCAGGTCTCTGTGGACAGGTCTGTTGTTATCTTAATGCTTCTCCCCATAGAATTTAGGGATTTCTTGTTTCTTGCTGCTTTAAGGATCTTTTCTTTATCTTTGGAATTTGCAAGCTTCACTATTAAATGTAGAGGTGTTGAGCAGTTTTTAATTGACTTTAGGGGGTGATCTCTCTATCTCCTGGATCTGAATGCCTGTTTCCCTTCCCAAGTTAGGGAAGTTCTCAACTATGATTTGTTCATATACACATTCTGTACGTCTGTCCCTTTCAACGCCCTCAGGAACCCCAATTAAATGTAGATTTTTCCTTTTGAGGCTGTCATTTGTTTCCCTTAACCTATCCTCATAGTCTTTTAAATGTTTTTCTCTTTTTTCCTCAGTTTCTGTCCTTTGCCATCAACTTGTCTTCTATGTCACTCACTTGTTCTTCTACCTCGTTAACCCGCATCGTTAGGACCTCCAGTTTGGATTGCATATCATTTAATTGATTTTTAATTTCGGCCTGATTAGATCTAAATTCTGCTGTCATGAAGTCTCTTGAATCCTTTCCACTTTTTTCTAGAGCCACCAGTAGCTGTATAATAGTGCTTCTGAATTGGCTTTCTGACATTGAATTGTAATCCAAATTTTGTAACTCTATGGGAGAGAGGACTGTTTCTGATTCTTTCTTTTGAGGTGAGTTTTTCCTTATAGTCATTTCACTCAGTGTGTAGTGGCCAAAAACAAGTTGTACTGCAAAAAGGAGAAAAAGTGAAAAAAAAGGAGAAGAAGAAAATAAAGGAAGAAAAAAGGAGGGTGGGGAAACAACAGATACAAACAGGAATGAAAAAAGAAGGGGGAGTATCGTCTGATTCCATATACTGTAAATCCCTCAACTTCCCCTGGAACTCTCCAGTGCTGCTTGGTCAATGACTTGCTTTCCCCCTAGCCTTCTAGAGGTCTTCTGCCTTCTGTGATGATTCTCAGGTGCTTGCACCTTTGGGAGCTGCCCAGCCTCCTGCCAGGTGTACAGCTCAGTGGGCGTTGTTTATCCTGTGAGGCCCCTGCTCAGTCCCAGGTACAGGGTGACACCAGGAGGGACAACAACAGTGGCAGCAGCCAGATGTGCAGCCCTGGAGTCAGCTCCTGCAGTATCTACCGCTGCTCCTAGTCCACAGGGGCCTGGATGCTCCGGGGGGCGCCTACTGATCTGCAAAGGCCACCCAGCAGAGGAGCATCTTGGCTGTCCTGTGTCCTCCCGGCTTCTGCCTGTCCCAGGGGAGCACTGGATCTTGGGCTGTGTCCCCGGTGCCCTGGGATCCAGGGCCTGTGACCCTGTGAATGGACCTAAAGTACCACGATGTATAATTTAAAAGCATCAGAGTAAATTTTGTATGAAGTTAACTTATCCTTTATTACAAATAAAACTCATAAACCATTATACAGATTAAAGGAAAACTCAAAATATGAAACAGTGAAATGACAAGGGAGTGCAAGCCTCCGTTGGGCTGCAGCCATCACAAGCCCCACAGCAGTAGCTGCTCTTGAGGTGGTTCAGGGTGTTGCTCAGGGGTGGAAGCCAGTTGCTCCAGAGGCAGGTGGTGGCTCTGGCACTTTGGGGACCCCAACTGCAGGCGCTGGGGCCTGCTCCTCCTCCGGGGTGACCGAGGGTGCAGGTGGCTCCTCCAGGGTGGAGCAGTGAAATAGAGCAGTGACCACTATCTGCAGGGGCTTCAACTCAGCAGCTGGTATCTCAGTTCGGGCCAAGCCCTCAGCTTCAGCAGCCAGGACCTGCTCGATCACCTCAGGCCCTGAAGGTGCAGCAGGCCCCACAGTCGGAGCTGGGGCGGGCTCTTGAGGTGGTTCAGGGTGTTGTTCTCGGGCCGAAGCTGTAGCTCCAAGAAGACAAAGTATCATCACCAGGATGGACTTTCCATGTCCCTCCCAAATCAAGGACACTCTTCCTACCTTTCAACGTGTGTGAGTGCAAGAGCCCTGGGAGGTCTCCCCAGAATGCAGCCCGTGGGGATGGGGGTGTGAGCCTACCCACTTTTCCCAGCCCAGCTGTATGGAGGCTTGATCTGTGGGGCCCACCCTGTCCCAAACTCAGCCACCCCCGGTCCTCCTCACCCCTAGCCTCTGGCTCCGCTGCATGGAGGTGTCTGAATTGTTTGAGGTAATGCCGGGCACGGTGTTCCAGGTCTGAGCCTGGCATGCGCTGCCTCATGAATTCCAACAGCTTTGTCAGGGAGGGAAATTCTGGGAGCTGATGAAAATCCTCCTGATAGTACTCCAGCCAAATGTCCAGGATGCAGGAGATCACCCTGGGGAGGGACAGGCAGGCACAGGTGTCAGAAGACAGGGCTCCCTCACACACAGGTGTTCCAGGGAAGCCCTGCAGGAACCGGGCCCCTGGCCTCCTGCTTAGGGCTGTTGGAGGCCAGTCCTGCTCTTTGTCCACCTGCCACCTGGCAGTCCTGCCTGCCAAAGGCCTGCTCACTGAGGAGGGGCTGGCATGAAGCCTCTGTGTGTGGGAGCCCACGACCAGAGGTGTGACTATCACTGTCTTTCCTGGGGAAGTGGGACTCCCTCCTCAGCCTGGCTACCTGCCCACTTGTCCCTTGAATCCACCGGCAGGTGTCCGGCGAGGGGGGCATCTGGCCTGTCATTGCCCTCACTGCACAGACTGTCGCTCTGGGAATGTCCAAGTGAAGAGGGCTTGGGCTCTGTGTCTTTCCATGGCCTTGCCAGGAGCCGTCCGGTACTGCCACCTTCCCTCCTGTGGCTCTGCACTGCCTCACTCACAAGGGGCCCCCAGGGGGTGTCCTTCCACTGACTCTAATCTCCCATCTCCCACGGGGCAAGGGCCATCTTGTCCATGAGCCCTCACTGGCCCTCCTGAGCACTTGCTGTGCACCCAGGTCCAGGTGCCACCAGATTGGTGAGTGCGATGCTCCCCACACCCTCTGCTCTGGGTCCCAAGTGTTAGGTAGACAAAGGGTTGGGAGGGGGCGGGCATGGAGAAGGTCTCCCTTAGGGGTCCCAGTGCTCTCCCACAAAGCCCACAACCCATCCATGGCTCTCCTTTGCTCTTTTCCTGAAGGGCCCTTAGACGTTGACCCTGTCACAGGAATTGCAGATGTGTGGGGTGAGGGTCCAGCAGCCCCTCCGACCCACAGCCCCCTCGCTGCCCTCCTGGAGAGGGAAGGCTCAGTCACATTTTCCACCACTGCAGGACAGCGTCGTTGTCACCATAGGCAACTACGATGCATCCATATCTAGAGAAGAGCAGGAGGCATCGCATGAATTGTCCTGTGGATGTGACCTCTCATCATGGGGGCTGTCACCCTCTGACCCCTGACTAGTCCGGAGCCCTGGGAGGCCATCAGCTCTGTGCTTGGGCCACGGGCAGCTCCCGGAGAAGTGCCTGCACCTGCTGGGGCTTCCTGAATGCTTGAGGAATGAAAGGGCTCCGGCCAGGGGCATGGCCGATATCCGAGTGGGCCTATCCCCCAGTCTGGTTGCCCCATGACACAGACCCCCGATGGACTCTCAAACCTCCCTTTCAGTGGGAAAACAGGCCAGCTCAAAACCCTGGGTGGGGGGGAGGCACAGGCTTCGTCATGGGGAGAGAGCGATGGCTGATGAGCAGAAGCACAGTCGCTCTGGCCAACCTGCCACAGGCCAGGCCCTGAGGACTTCCCTACAGGACCCCACTAGGCCCAGTGTGACTCTACTCCAGTCGGAGGAGCAGCATGAGGGGCCAGGAAGCTCAGAAACATTCCCCAGACTCCCAACCAGTAGATGGCCCATCCCACTGGGCTGTGGAGGGTCAGGGTGCTCACTTGGTAAACAGCAGGTCCAGCACCTCTTCAGTGCTGGCAAATTCATTATAGTTTTCTAAGAAACTGAAAATAGAGATGATGTCCCTACGCAGCAAGGCGGACAGCAGTTGTTGTACTTCGTGCTCCAGCAGCTCCATCCAGTTGGGCTTCGTCGGGAAGATCGGATTCCACTTCATGGCCGAGGCCCTTTCACCCTGAGGTGGGACAGAGGGGATGTGCAGCCTGTGCTGTAGCAGCCAGGAGGCCTGGGATTTGGAGCGCAGACCAAAGCTGAGCTCAGCGGCTGCGGTGGGTAGGGGGTGCAGGAGTTCCCACAGCAGGAACACAGGGCTTGACGCCTGGGGATCAGCCACTTAGCATCTGTCTCTTGGTTGTGGTTCAGGTCATGGCCTCAGCATCCTGAGATCCCGCTCCTGGCAGGCTCTGTGCTTGGGGCAGAGTCAGCTTGAGGAGCCTGTGTCTCCCTCTCCTACTCCCTGCTCTCTGCCTGTCTCTTAAACAAACAAGACAAACTATCCAATAAAGAAATGATCTTAGAGGATAAATGTTCAAAAAAAATTGGATCAATACAAGGACCTCAAGTGGGAGAGGTTAGTATCCCAGGTCCGATTGTCAGCTGAGTTTTGACAGCACCCCCCTGTGATAATGGCTTCACCCCTTGAATTTGACCACAAGTCCCTCCCTTGAAGTGCCAACATGGAGACCTTTCCTTGGGTGGGAGGGCTCAGGGTGTGAGGGCTGTAGGATGCTCAGCGCCGCCCTGTGATTTGGCAACAGAAGGGAATCGCATTGAAGTCCTGCATCAGTGAAGGGCTCAGTGGCTGTGGGAACCAACTGGCCTTCTGGCATGTTGTGCAGCACACGAGGCCCCTGTGCCTGACCCCGGAAGGGGTGGCAGGGATGTGCTCCTTCACAACCTAACTGCAGAGCAATAGACCTAGTACAGTGAGCCCCGTGTCCCTGTGGGAAAAAGTCTCCCAACTCACCAGGACCATGCTCAAGCCTTGGAAAAGGTGGGGAAGGACCTCAGGCCAATGGGTCTCCTGGGACCACCAGTTAGGAGAAGGCATAGTACAGTGCAAACTACTGGAGACCGTGTGTGATGAGACATGGTGTGTCTCTTTTTAGAGACAGAGACAGAAAGAGGCAGACACACAGAAAGAGGTAGAAGCAGCCCCCATGCAGAGAGCCTGAGGCAGGACTCGATCCTGGGACTCCAGGATCAGGGCCTGGGCAGAAAGCAGGTGCTAAACCACTGGGTGACCAGGCATCCCCTGAAGGCTCTATTCTGATATTCCCACAAATCTGTGCACAGGGACTCTGCATCTGGCCCAGGCAGGGGCAGGGCCGTGGGGGCAAGTTTGGGGAGAAGGAGAATCCAGACTCATGTAGGAGCAGGTGTCTAGGGGGAGCCCAGGGGAGTAGCAGGCTGGCTTCTGGGACCCGGAGCCCTTTGTGTCACATCGGGGCCCTGGATGTTGGGTGGCCCCAGCCCCTGCACTCACCTTGAGCCCGTGCTGGCCTCTGTTAGCTGTGCAGGGCAACTCCCAGTTCCTTGAGGCAGTGGGGCAGATGATCTTTTCCTCCCGCTCCCACCCCCAGTCCTGTGTGGAGCTCTGTGAAGACAGTGCCTGAAAACCAGGCAGGGGGCCTCAGTGCCTGGTCTGGCTGCCTCAGCTGGGCTGCATATCCAGCTGACTCCATTCCAGACACACCCCAGCACAGTCGGCACACACCTCCCCCAAGGAGAGAAAAGGGATGCAGCTGCAGGGCCTTGGGCTAACTCTGGGTCGGGTAAGAGGCAATTCAGGAATCCTCTTTCCACCCTGCCCACCATGACATCAGGGTGACCCTGAAGGGATCACTGGGGAACCTGCTGCCCTGCAATATCTTCCAGCCTGGATGCGACCTGCCCACACATCCCTATTTCCCTGAACCTGAAGAGGAGGGGATGGGGCTGCCCAGGATGGCTGGCACAGGTGGGCTAGCCTGGCCTGTGCTGCTATTACCTTATGGCACCTCCTGATAAATGCCCTGAGGCTTTGGCTTTTATGGTGGAGCCAAAGCCTATAGCATTTGAACAAGTGGCATCGCTGGGGTTCCTGGAAGCCAGAGTCCCCAGAGGTGGGCAAGCAGCAAGAGAACATCTTCCAGTAGCGGATGTCTCCAGCCAAGTGAGCCTGAGGTGGGGCTGCACTAGAATGTGGGTGCCTGGTTACAGGGGTTCCAAGTTCTGTTGGGCTCTGCTGTCAAGGAAGTGACTTCACTGCCTGGGACCCCCTACCTGAGTCTACTCCTGGAGGAAGCAGGCTGCCGACGGCTCCCTCCTCCCTACAGGCAATGGCCTGTGCACACAGTGACAAAAACCTCATCCCTCTCCACAGGCCTCAGGGAAGGACTGTGTGCAGCCAGGGCCCCAGCCTGGAAACACACCTGGTTCAGACACAACTTTCCATTCTTCCCTGGTTTTGACCCTGGAGAAGTCATTGTGCCCATTGGGGATGGTCTGTGTCTTGCCTGTGGGATAGGGATTTTCCTAGCGGTGCTTCCTCCAGACATCCCCAGGCCACTGTGGCATCATATCTATGACATTGGAGGTGGGTGTCACATGCAGGAAATACCTCCAACCACATGTTCTTCCTTGGTGTGTACATGCATCCAGGCCCACGGGGTCCTGTGTGCAAACAAGTGGGCACCAGTACTCTCATTCTGGAGGCCCAGAAGATGACAGTCCCACTGGGGCAGGGATGGGCAATAGCTGCCCACAATCCTAGGCTCCTGAATATAAGGCAAACCCTACAGAATGTGTCAGAGTCTTGGCCTAGAAGGTGTGAGGCTGTCCTTATCCTGAAACCCTGCCTGTCGTGTGTTAAGGGCCATTCCCTCATTTCCGCTGGGTGAGCTGTGGACAGCGGTGCACCCAGTGGGTCGCCCTGACCTGGGCTCTAGGAAACCTGCTGTCAGACACAGAACTGTAAGTAGACAGTAGGCACTGAATCTCCAGCTTGACCACCAACTGAACTGAAATCATGTTGTGTATCCACGCACACTGACAGAGAAACAGAGAAACGGATGTAAATGTAGACACATATGCAGAGCTAGGGAGTTAGCAGAGGAGAAGTAACATCATTGAAGATCATTAAATAAAAAAAGAAATACAGCTGAATCTTGAATGGAGAAAATGGAGTAATTAAAATAGAACCATGAAAAAATAATTAATCAAACCAAAAAGCAGAAAGAGGCATAAAGAAGCAGGAGCAGATTGGTGACACAAAGAAAGCGGCAAGCCTCGAATGTAAGTATGATCGTGCCTCACGGATTCCATGGAACAGAAGTCGAGCAACAAGCAGCACCTTCCAGCAAAGGCCTAAGAGAATTATTTTGTTTTGTTTGTTTTTACTTAAAGATTTTTATTTCTTTTTTCATGAGAGTGATAGAGAGTGAGAGAGGCAGAGACACAGGCAGAGGGAGAAGCAGGCTCCATGCAGGAAGCCTGATGGGGGACTCGATCCCGGATCCCAGGATCAGGCCCTGGGCCGAAGGCAGACGCTCAACCCTGGAGTCACCTGGGGGTCTTAGACTAAGCTAATTATTGAATAGACTGTGTTTTTTCCAGTGGTCTACTGATTTTTTGTTTCTTTATCATTTATTTCTGCTCAATCATGATTCTTTCTCTCCTTCTTTTGCCTTTAGGCATTAATTACTGTTCCTTTGCTAGCTTCCTTAGCGGTAAGGCTCAGTCGTGTGTTTGCCCCTCTTCTTGCATCTTGAGGTAGGCCTGTATTGCAGTATACTTTCCTCTTAGGACCACTTATAGACAAGTAGAGCTGTACCTCCAAGGTCAGCAAAAGTTTGACACTGTCCTGTTTTCATTTTCATTTGCTTCCATGTATTTATTTCATTTTTAACTTTCTGATTAACCCTTTTATTCTTTAGTATGGTATTCTTTAACCTCCATGCATTTTTGTTTTTTCCAACTTTTTCCTTGTGATTGACTTTAGGTTTCATAGCATTGTGGTGAGACATTATGCATGATATGATCTCAGTCTTTTTGTATTTGTTGTGCCCCGATATGCGACCCAGTGTGTGATCTATTCTGGAGAATATTCCATGTGCATTCAAGATGAGCATGTTCTGGTGCTTTCAGACAAAATGTTCTGAATATATCTGTGAAGACCATCTGGTCCAGTTTGTTATTTAAACCATTTTTTCCTTGTTGATTTTCAGGTAGATGATCTCCCTGTTGCTCTAAGTGGATGTTAAAGTCTCCTAATATTGTTTTATTTCAGTGACCTTAAGTTTGTTATTAGTTGATTTTTAGGTTTGGGTGCACCAGTTTGGGGGGCATAAATATGTACAACTGTTAGATGTTCTTGTTGGATAGATCCCTTTATTATATTATAGTGCCCCTTTTCATCTCTTCTTACAGTCTTTAGTTTAAAATCTAGTTTGTCTGATGTAAGTGTGGCTGCTGACTTTCTCTTTAATTCTAAAATGAGTTTCTTGTAGGCAGCATAGAGATGGGTCTTGTTTTTTATCCACTCTGATATCCTATGTCTGTTGGTGGGAGCAGTTAGTCTGTTTCCCTTCAGAGTGAGTGTTGATAGATATGAATTTAGTGCCATTGTGTTACTTGTGAGGTTGCTATTCCTGTAGATTTTCTCTCCTCCTTTGTAGTCTTTGTGGCTTGTGATCTATCCTTCTTTCCCTCTTGAAAAGTTCCCTTTAATATTTCTTGCAGGGGTAATGTAGTGGTCATGAACTCCTATTGTTTTTGTCTCTCTGGGAAACTCTTTTTCTCCCCTTCTATTCTGAATGACAGCCTTGCTGGAAAAGGATCTTTGGCTGCATATTACTCCCATTCAGCACGTTGAGTATATCATGCTTCTTCCTTCTGATCTATTAGGTTTCTGCGGAGACATCTGCTGCTAACCTTATTTCTCTTCCACTATAATTATGCAGGAGACAATCCCAATCTTTTGGTATTGGTTAGGACCTGATTTGTGACCCAGTAATTTAATTTAGGGATTCCTTTTCCATTGCTGCTCTCAGGATGTTTTCCTCATCTCTATATTTTGCAAATTCTACTCTAATATGTCTTGGTGTTGGCCTGCTTTTGTTGATTCTGGCCAGAGTTCTCTGTGCCCCCTGGATTTGGATGTCGCTTTCCTTCAGCAGATTAGGGAGGTCTTCAGTATAACTTCCTAAGGTAAGCTGTCTGCCCCATTTCCCTGGGACACCTATGCTCTGCCTGTTATTATGCTTTATGAGGTCACCAGTTCTTTAAGTCTATATTTGTGATTTTTTTTCTTTCCTTTGACTTTTCACCTTCATTATTCCCCATAATGTAATTTTTTTAAATCACTTATTCATTCTTCTGCTTCTTCTATCATTGTGCTCATTGTATCTGGTGGATTTTGCATCTCGATTACAGGATTCTTTTTTTTCAGGCTGACAAGTGTTTAGATCTTTTATCTCTGTGGTAAGGGACTCTCTGGTGTCTCTATGCTTTTCTTAAGCCCAGAGAGTATCCTTAGATGCTGTTTTAAATTCTGGGTGAGGCATATCACTTATATCTGTTGGAATAGATCCCTGGCTATGACCTTTTATGTTCTTTCTTTTGGGATGAAGTCTTCCCTCTTGGCATTTTGCCCAAGTCTCTGTCTTCTAGGTGTTAGGAACTCCTTTATGTTTCCTTGTAATGGGGGTGATGACTGTATTAAGAAGAGGTTGTATGCTAACCAGGCAGGGCCTGGGCTTCAGGAAGTGTCTGGAGTATGCTGTGTACTCTGCTGCTGTGTTTTGACAGCTCTTTCCCTCAGGTCACCTGTGCAGTGTTTCCGCCTGCCTGCAGTGAGGCCCTTGTCCAGTGTGTGGTGAGTTTTACCTAGGTGTGCTGTGGTCATCTGGGTAGAAAGGCTAGATCCAGTATCCTCTAGAGCTGGTGTTCTATCACTCCATGGTCTGTAGACATAGGTGTGGGGAGTGGGTGCTGGTTGTCTGGAGGGGAGAGGCCCAGCTGCCATTCTGGGTCTCAGGTACACTTGCCCTCATAAGAAAGCACCTGCAGAGCATAAGGGGATGGGGATTGGTGTAAGTTTCTCAAGCACCCACTTTGTTCTCTATACTGCTGCCTGAAGTCCTCAGTGTTGACTAGGAGCGGAAAAAAATGGCATCATGCATGCAGTGTTCACACCCACAGCTATTCAGGAAGCCATCATAGAAGAGGGAACCATGTCCCCTCATTGGCCCCAGGCTTCCCTCAGATTCCTGCCTTCCCCCTGTCAGTGTCTGAGCTGTCTGACCCCCAGTGGCTCAGTGTTCCTGTCTTATCTCATGCATGCAGGCTGGGTTTTAAAACTCCAAATTTTAGGGACCCAGTGTGGCATGGAGCCACATTAATCCTCTGGGGGAGGGTCTGGCCCATTGTGGCCGGTGCCACTATGCCCTAAAGGGCAGTCACGAGAACACACCAGAGTTTGCAGTTTATGGTGAAGCACAGCGAAAAAACCAGTGTCCAGGTTAGCTGTCCTCAGCAGCTGCCTCTGCTCCTATGGTAATGCGTGGGGCATTTCAGTGCTGTCTGCTGCCTGTTTTGTCCCTGAGTGGCAGTGCCACCTCTCCCCGATGCAGTGCAGTGGGCCCCAGGGTATCCTCAGACATGCTGTCTGCTGCTGGACCTCTGCCCCCACTACACCAGGAGCACTTCAGAGCTGGCCAGGCTCCACTCATGGGGACGGCATGGAGTTCTGAGACTCCAGACTCTGAGCTCCACTGCTTCCAAGAACTTTCTATAATCAGCCCCTTTCACTTTCTCCCCTCAATGGCTTTGGAGAATGTTTCTCTTGTGCAGTGCCCCTCAGGAGTGTCCTCTCCCACATGCACTCTCCTATCTCTCTATGATTTTTACTATGTTTTTTATATTTTTGTATATTTAAAATTTTTTCTTTAATGAGAATTTATTTCATTTTAATTAGTGAAAACATTATTAATGATATGAAACTAATGTATTACTTGTGGATAAGGCACTGAGCTCTCTGGAACCCCCATCCTGTATAAGCAAAACTCTCCCTCCATCTTAAGCCTCTTGCAGGCTCACTCCATTTTCTGCTGTCAGTGGAACCTTGAGCTGACCTTGAGCTCCTCTGTACAAGGGGACTAAGGCCACTCCAGACCATCACTGTCTCCTCCCTGAGACTTATGGCAGCTGTTGGCATTACTCTCTCCTCCACTGTTTGCTGTCATTAGCAAAGCTGGTCTCTTTCCCTCGTGTGTCTCCTCCCATCCTCAGTCCTCATCATCTTTCTTGACAGCTTCAATATCTACATGGATGACCAGCCGAATGCCCAGGCTCCTCGCTTCCTCAGGTTCCTATGGCCAAAGAATGACCTTTACTTCCACTCCAGTACTGTCATCCTCTCCCATTTTGTATACACATCACCAAAACTTGTATCACCTTCAAAATATTACACACAGTAGCCCCAACTCATCTTCTATGACACTTCCACTATATTTCACATTTATCACGACATAAAATCCGTTGACTTCTCCATCTCTATCTGCCTTTTCCTTTGTTCACATTTCTTCTCCTCATTAGGCTCCATGGCCCATCACTGTAATGACCTAGCACCTCTCTCTCCCTCCACCATACTTGTCTGAACCTGGATGCCCACAGCCCCAAGTCTGCACCCACATGTTGAACTTTGCCAGATATGCACAACAGGGCAAATCAGCTTTACAATTCGTGATCCCACAGCCCAGATGACCCCTCTTTGTAACCTACTACCCCAGTGTTTTTATTGCTGGTAAGATTACTGTCCCTGTTTCCAGGAGAAACATTTTTTTCTCTCCTCTTATACCTTCTACTCTTCCCAGGTGCTTGCTCCAATCTTTTATCACCTTAGCTTATACTTGGTTGAGGAAGCAGGAGCTATCATATGCTTACTTCCTTACTTTCCACCATCAGATTTACAAACTTACTTGCATCCATTCTGTTGTTTATCTTTCCCTTTCCTCATCAATGAGGGAATGCTTCCCTTCTTATCAAAGTCTAATCCTTCCATGTGTTTTCTGGCTCCCATCCCTTCTCAAGGAATTTGCTCCTTAGTAATCTCTTCTTTTTCCTGCAATAACTATTTTTCCTTAGCTCATTTCCTATGTCATACTAACACAGGATCTTCCATCTTTTAGCATTTCAGCATATGCTAGGCAAGGCTAAGAGTTAAGTCTCTAGTTATGTCATTGGGTAGACATCCCATAAAACCAACACACTCACATGCACATATATGTGAACCCAACATCTAACAAGTAATCTTCTGAGTTTCAACTAACTTGTCTTTCACCCTTAAAAACCTGTATCGCAGATTTAGATTCAGC
This sequence comes from Vulpes lagopus, assembly GCF_018345385.1. Lineage (NCBI taxonomy): Eukaryota > Metazoa > Chordata > Mammalia > Carnivora > Canidae > Vulpes > Vulpes lagopus. The sequence continues at coordinate 42,761 of NC_054839.1, read as the reverse complement.
ATCCTTTCTGAGGTTATTATAAGCTGTGGTAACCTTAACTTATGGAATAAACCTTTTTAAATGGATTTTTTTCTCATTCAATTATTTAGGTTCAATGTTTATGTGACAGTGTTGAGAACTCTGAATATGTTTCCATCATATTCAAAGTATTTCTACTCTCTGGACACCTCGGGGTAATTTCTGACATTATGACAAATATAAAAACCTGAATGACTGAACCTGTGAGTGCAAGTAGTTATATTATGGCATTATAAAGTAGCTCTCAAAAGAACCCATTCAGTCATATATATTAGAGTTCATTTCCATAAAATAAAATTTCACACTAGGGAATCTCAGGAATAGTTGCTTTATATGGTTCTAGGCTTTGTTTCAAGCACAAGAGGAAAAAAATGCTTCTGGCATTTCCAGAAGAATACAAGAAGGGAGATGGATCTTGATATTGTTGGTCATAATTCTTAGCTGCAGCATTGACAAAATATGACTATATATATTTTGTGGAATTTCTTTAAACTTATGAATTTTTATATTTAGTAGCTAATATAAATAAAATACAAATAAGCAAACTTTTTTGTTCATATGTATAAATAGGCAAATTTAAATATGTCAAAAAATGACAATTGAAGTATGGTAGATTTCTTTGGTCTTCCTCTTCACTCTTAGTTATCTCGCCTTTGGAAGACTTCTCCCCCACTGGCTTCCATGATACCCATCTCCTTTTCTTCTGACCTCTTTGTCTACTAAGGAGTTTATTCTCCTTTGATGGTCTCTGTTCCTCCAATCCCTGCTTCTCACTTTATTCTCTCTCTGGGGATCTCACTCATGCCTTTTCACCAACTGTAGATGACTTCCATGTGTCTTCTTTGAGCCCACATTGCTCTTTAGAACTTTAAAATCAAGGATGTAGGGATCCCTGGGTGGCGCAGTGGTTTGGCGCTTGCCTTTGGCCCAGGGCGTGATCCTGGAGACCCGGGATCGAATCCCACATCAGGCTCCCAGTGCATGGAGCCTGCTTCTCCCTCTGCCTGTGTCTCTGCCTCTCTCTCTCTCTCTGTGACTATCATAAATAAATAAAAAAAATTAAAAAAAATTAAAAAAAAATCAAGGATGTATCTTCCTTCTGGGAATCTACTTGTGTGATCCATGGGCACCTCAAGCATCACATGCCCCAAACTCCTATAACCCTTCTCCCAAATATGCTGCCCCTTCTGTGTTCCCTTGTTCAGCAGATAACAACCTTTTCCCAACGTGAAATGTTGGGGCTTATCTGAGACTTCTTTCTCTCTCTTGCCTTAAAATTAATTGTTCAATATCTCCTATTGAAACTATAGCCTAAATATCTTTTAAGTTTCTCTATCATCTCCATCTTCACTTTTGATGACTTGATTGATGAATCAATATTTCTGTAATATTCCATAATTTTCTCCCTTTTTTAGAGATGATTTGTGAATCTGCTCCTTACATTTTGTCAGAAGGATTTTCTTAATATGTACATAATGTCATATCCCTTCACTGCTCAAAATCCTTTAATGTCTCTTCTTTATTTTTTAAGGCTTTTTAAAACTTTTAATTCCAATTAACATACAGTGTTATATATTAATTTCAGGTGTACAGTATGGTGATTCAACATTTATATACAACACCCAGGGTTCATCACGACAAGCATACTCCTTAAAACCCACCACTTCTTTCACCCATCCCCTCACCCACTTCCTCTCTGGTAATCATTAGTTCCCTCTAATTTAGGGTCTGTTTCTTGGCTTGTCTCTTTTTTCTTTCTTTATTTGTTTCTTAAATTCCACATATGAGTGAGTGAGTCATATGAACCTCCCCTTTACTCTCAGGAGAACATTCATACTCAGAGTAATCTACAAGGTGTTTTTGATATTATCTTTCTCCTATTCATACCCATTGCACCAGGACTGATCATAAACTGCATTTGAAAAGGGAGACAGAACATGAGAGACTCCTAACTCTGGGAAACGAACAAGAAGTGGTACAAAGGGAGGTGGGCGGGGGTGGGGGTGACTGGGTGATGGGCACTGAGGGGGGCACTTAATGGGATGAGCACTGGGTGTTATGCTATATGTTGTCAAATTGAACTCCAATAAAAAATTAAATAAACTGCATTTGATTTGCAAATATTGCTCTGCTGCCTCGCCTCTCTGCCTTTGAACACACTGTTTGCTGTCTTTCCCTGGAGTGACTTTCTTCCATTTGCTGCCTACCTGACTCCCACTTGTCCTTGTGAGAGTGAGCTCAAGCAACATTTCACCTAGGAAGACTGTCCCAGTCACTAGATATCTCCCTATGTGCTAACACACTCTTCTGTGCATACAGCTACCAGGCAATATAATACAGCAATACTCATTTATCTTCTTGTCTGTGTCCTTCACTGGATTGTGAAATTCCTAAGCGTGAAGCTCTGTCTTTTTAATCTCTATATCCACATGGCCTAGCAAGTAATACTTACAAACAAACATTAAATAGAAATCTGTGTTAACAACTCCTATCAAAGAATATCAGTGCATTGGGTCATTCCAGTATTATAGTTGATATTGAAATTGAGCATTGGTGGTGATACCCACAATTAAACATCCATTTTTCTCAGCATCAAGTGACCATAGATTTGTTGCCATGGAAAGGAAAAAGTAAGTTTTAAAATGGTCTGTGGAAAGTTGTCCTAATGATTATAAATCCTCTAATGGCATTATGGTAGCACCATTAATTACAGATATTGTTCTGAATTCTCAATGCATTTTTACTTACATGAGAAACCTAACTATTTTCAAACACTCTCAGTCTCACTTATGGTTTCTAACTTGCATCCAGCTGAAATGTAGCTAGCTGAAGATTTTGAGAGGAAATACTCTTTTATCATTTATACAAGTGCTGCAGCTTCTATAATCTTTAGGAGGCTCATATGAACCACTAGTTTGTGACAAGATGAGTTGACATTTTAGAGATCATCAGAATCTTCCTTGAGGCAGAATTTAGTCTTGCTTCTAATAGCCAACAGTCACAAAATATTCACATACCTGCCAACATTCATATTCCTGAACATCACTATACAACTTCATTGTACTGTACAGCCTTCAACAGCAATTATTTCTTATTTCCAATTATTTTTGGTTATGAAGCTATAAAATTATAAAAACATGAGAATTAGAATATTCTTTTAACATCTTCCTTGACTGTGTTCTTTAATGGAAAAATGAAATTATTCAGCTAACATGGAGACTTACTTAAACCCTCCATTTCTTTTCATTGTCAGTCTGCTTCTTTCCAAGGGAAAGAGATAATTCATTCCTTCAGCATGAAGGACAGAGAATCCTAATTCCTCTAGAACTCCATCTTAAGAGCCAGACTCTTGTTGAGATTATAGTCTAAAACATACCCCGCCCCCATTTTTTAAAATTTCAAGTGTTTCTTTAAATTCTAGTTAGTTAACACATATGGTAAAATTGGTTTCAGGTGTAGAATTTAGTGATTCATCATTTACATATACCACCAGTGCTCTCCCTTTTGTTTCATCAATGTAAGGATAGACAGGAATCTCCAGGATCCAAAGGTCAGGAGACACAATCATGTGGTAGTGTGCAACAATAGTTCAGCACCAGACAGTGGGACAGCACTCCACCGCCCATCTTTGATTGTTTTCAGTTCTCCCTACACACCATCACCCAAAATGAAACACATTAAATGAGTTTTTTTGGGATGCCAGAAGAAAAATACTAGAACTCTTATATATAATTATTGTTTTTTCTAAAAATGTAAAAGTGAAGATTTATTAGTATTAAGTATTAAATATATGGATAGACAGGAACACATGTGTAGAACTTTAAATATTTATATATATAAAGCATGCATGCTCAAAATATTTTTATTGATATATACATAGTCAAATGAGTTTTGAGATTGTGTCTAGAGATGACAGGCACCACTGAAAATTTTGATCACAGTAAAGGCATGATGGAAGGTGAATTTTAGAAAGAACAACCTAGGAACAATACAAAGTTTAGGTATTAGAAAAAAATACGTTGAATTTAGGATAATTAATTAGGATTTATTTCAAGAATCTAAATATCAGCTAGGCTGGCAGCATTGGGGAAACAGGTAGCCATTGCAAAAGATGTTGTAAAGGCAGAATCTTAGATGTTAGAAGTGAAAAAAATGTGTCAATGAATATGTGGAAATTTCAAGCTAGGCTGGATAGGAACAAAAAAACCAGAGTAAGCAGGTATGAGACGCAAAACACAGTGTAATCGCTGCTGGCAAAAGGGTCCACATAAATAATGTGGAATCTATGATATTTTTTTTTTCTGGAAATCCTTATAGTAGGACATACATAGTTGAATAGCATAAAACCTTACCGGGAAAATCAAGATTGTGGAGCAAGATTGAACTCACATTTGTGAAATTATGATTTTTTATGCTCAAAAAAATAAAACAATACTCAGAACTCTCTAAGTATCTTTTCTAAGAAGGGAAAGTGCCAAGGTAGAGAGAGAAAGAGAGAGAGAGAGAGAACCTAAGCAGATTCCATGCTCAGTGTGGAACCTGAGGGGGGGCTCCATCTCACAACCCTGAGATCATGACCTGAGCCAAAATCAAGAGTCAGACGCTTAACTGACTGAGCCACCCAGGTGCCCCAGTAGTTTTTTATCCACTATATAAGTAATAAATACTGGATAAGAAACAGCAACCAATTAAGGAAACATCAATAACACGTACACATATATAGTTAGTAATAATAATTATAAGAAATTGATTTTTTGAGGTACACAAAAGCTCCCATTGCCTTATTCCCCTCAGCACATGGCAGGAAGCCTTCCCACTTCGACAAAGGCTAATTGCTCAAAGGAAAGTAGAAACAGAATTCCACCCATCAGTAATTTCCATTCCATGAAACACATACTTTCATCTGTTCCCAAGTCTTCCAAAATATTAGTTTACCTCAGTGGTAAAGGGAAATATCTACAGATTGTCATCTCGTTTTTGAGAGCCATTCAGAAAGAAAGAGACATACTACAGGCTTGGGACCAGGAACAGATTTAATTCATTTAAAAAAGGCACAAGCCAAACTGTTCATCTCTGGTACATAAAAAATTACCACTGTTGTTGTTAAAACCATATGTTTTAGGTAAGGGGACAGGTTTTGTATTCACACTGACATTTGTTCTGAGGAATGTTAACATACTTAATGCGAGCATGTGCTTAGCAGCCATTTGTAAATTTGAAAAGTAACCCAGAGTTAAAAACAAATGAGTGAGGAAGATAAAGAAACCTCATCTGAGATATTTCTCAATTATCACTGTGTCTGCATGTGAAAGCAGAAGTGAGGACCTGTGACATTTGTCATTATCCCAGAGCTTTAGGTATGCAGATTCAACCTTTAAAAGTTTGTTCACTCCCAAGGAATTAAAAAAATAAAACCTTAAAAAATATTAAGCAGCTATGAGGTGGATTCTGTAGAGGCCTTGGTCACTGGAAGTGACAGTGATTTGCATCTTTCAGCTGAAACTGAGCTCAGTTCCTTAGTCCTGGGTTTAAAGAAACAACACTTTCCACTTTCTATTGACGTAGAGCATAGGAAGCAAAGGTGAAGGATAGCAATGCGCATTAAATAGAAAAGAGTACAAAGCAGATGTGCTCATCTTGATGAAGGAAAACCAAGTGAAGACAACTACATAACTTCCACCCATTAATGGGTGACCAGTTCCCCAGAACCCCCTTACCTTGACTTCATTCAATCACTATTCCTTCTCCCTACCCCCGAGTCACCATACGCGCCAACCTCTAGCATGCTAGATTTGTTTTGTCTTCATTTGAACTTATAAATGGACTCACAGAACAAAAACAAAAACAATAAAAAAAATAAATGGACTCACGTGTATGTTTGCATACAATGGATGCATAAGTTGACCAATACATTCTTTTGTGTTTGGCTTCTTTCCCTCAGCAATAGGTCTGAGACAAATCTACACACTTATGTAGAACAATAGTGTATTCATTTTCATGACCAGTAGCATTCCATCGTATGAGTAGGCCACAATTTATTTATCCACACTCTTGTTGATGAGTATTTTTATTGTTTCTAGTTTGGGCTGACTAATGCTATAATATAATAGTTACCTTAACTGATAGGAACTTTCTAGACAGGATAAGTCTATGAGAGTATGTTAAGGACAGCTGGTACATAGTAGGACTGTTCTTAGTACATCAGTACTTCATTTATTTATTCCAGACTCTAGATTACTGAACTATTTGAACTCACCTGACCAGATCATGCTACCTCTCAATAAATAGTTCGTTCTACCCGTTATGCTCTTCATCCACTGTAAAATACCCATTCATCGCTCAGATGGTAAGCCCCAACTTTGTGGGATAGCCTTCCCCGACTTGGATAAGCATCTTTGGAAGACTGTTTTCATTCACTTTTGTATCTCATTGACTTTATATAGCGCCCAAGTAGGTCTTAATAACTGTCAAATAAACGAAATCTATGTTCCGATGTTTTCAAATCCAAGAAAACACTGTTGTGGATAAAAAAATATAGTAATTTAAAAAAAAAAAAAAAACAAAAAAAATATAGTAATTTAAGGGAAAAGTTAATAAATATAAGAAAAATAAGTAAATAACCAAGAAAAAGAATTATAAGTAATTAATGACTATATTAGCATAATAGTATGTGAAAAGCGGTTGAGTAAAAATCCACTAGCATTTTATTTATTCAATTAAAGTTAAAAAAAAAAGATTCAACACCTTGAGGGCATTCTATAAGTTTCACATTCTTCTGTTAACAATTCCTGACATAAAATTATGCTGTAATAATAATCACCACAAACACAGATACAAACATAGCTACAACTACCCCGTATACTTTTAACAAATGTATATACTCCCCTTCTTTTTTTTTTTTAATTAATTTTTATTGGTGTTCAATTTACCAACATACAGAAAAACACCCAGTGCTCATCCCGTCAAGTGTCCACCTCAGTGCCCGTCACCCATTCCCCTCCAACACCCGCCCTCCTCCCCCCTTCCACCACCCCTAGTTCGTTTCCCCGAGTTAGGAGTCTTTATGTTCTGTTTCCCTTCCTGATATTTCCCAACATTTCTTCTCCCTTCCTTTATATTCCCTTTCACTATTATTTATATTCCCCAAATGAATGAGAACATACACTGCTTGTCCTTCTCCGATTGACTTATTTCACTCAGCATAATACCCTCCAGTTCCATCCACGTTGAAGCAAATGGTGGGTATTTGTCGTTTCTAATTGCTGAGTAATATTCCATTGTATACATAAACCACATCTTCTTTATCCATTCATCTTTCGATGGACACCGAGGCTCCTTCCACAGTTTGGCTATTGTGGCCATTGCTGATAGAAACATCGGGGTGCAGGTGTCCCGACGTTTCATTGCATCTGAATCTTTGGGGTAAATCCCCAACAGTGCAATTGCTGGGTCATAGGGCAGATCTATTTTTAACTCTTTGAGGAACCTCCACAAAGTTCTCCAGAGTGGCTGCACCAGTTCACATTCCCACCAACAGTGTAAGAGGGTTCCCTTTTTTCCGCATCCTCTCCAACATTTGTTGTTTCCTGCCTTGTTAATTTTCCCCATTCTCACTGGTGTGAGGTGGTATCTCATTGTGGTTTTGATTTGTATTTCCCTGATGGCAAGTGATGCAGAGCATTTTCTCATGTGCATGTTGGCCATGTCCATGTCTTCCTCTGTGAGATTTCTCTTCATGTCTTTTGCCCATTTCATGATTGGATTGTTTGTTTCTTTGGTGTTGAGTTTAATAAGTTCTTTATAGATTTTGGAAACTAGCCCTTTATCTGATATGTCATTTGCAAATATCTTCTCCCATTCTGTAGGTTGTCTTTTAGTTTTGTTGACTGTATTCTTTGCTGTGCAAAAGCTTCTTATCTTGATGAAGTCCCAATAGTTCATTTTTGCTTTTGTTTCTTTTGCCTTTGTGGATGTATCTTGCAAGAAGTTACTGTGGCCGAGTTCAAAAAGGGTGTTGCCTGTGTTCTCCTCTAGGATTTTGATGGACTGTTGTCTCACATTTAGATCTCTCATCCATTTTGAGTTTATCTTTGTGTATGGTGAAAGAGAGTGGTCCAGTTTCATTCTTCTGCATGTGGATGTCCAATTTTCCCAACACCATTTATTGAAGAGACTGTCTTTCTTCCAATGGATAGTCTTTCCTCCTTTATCGAATATCAGATGACCATACATTTCAGGGTCCACTTCTGGGTTCTCTATTCTGTTCCATTGATCTATGTGTCTGTTTTTGTGCCAGTACCACACTGTCTTGATGACCACAGCTTTGTAGTACAACCTGAAATCTGGCATTGTGATGTCCCCAGCTATGGTTTTCTTTTTTAAAATTCCCCTGGCTATTCGGGGTCTTTTCTGATTCCACACAAATCTTAAAATAATTTGTTCCAACTCTCTGAAGAAAGTCCATGGTATTTTGATAGGGATTGCATTAAACGTGTAAATTGCCCTGGGTAACATTGACATTTTCACAATATTAATTCTGCCAATCCATGAGCATGGAATATTTTTCCATCTCTTTGTGTCTTCCTCAATTTCTTTCAGAAGTGTTCTATAGTTTTTAGGGTATAGATCTTTCACCTCTTTGGTTAGGTTTATTCCTAGGTATCTTATGCTTTTGGGTGCAATTGTAAATGGGATTGACTCCTTAATTTCTCTTTCTTCAGTCTCATTGTTAGTGTATAGAAATGCCATTGGGGATCCCTGGGTGGCGCAGCGGTTTGGCGCCGGCCTTTGGCCCAGGGCGCGATCCTGGAGACCCCGGATCGAATCCCACATCAGGCTCCCGGTGCATGGAGCCTGCTTCTCCCTCTGCCTGTGTCTCTCCCCCCCGCCCCCCTCTGTGACTATCATAAATAAATTAAAAAAAAAAAAAGAAATGCCATTGATTTCTGGGCATTGATTTTGTATCCTGCCACGCTACCAAACTGCTGTATGAGTTCTAGCAATCTTGGGGTGGAGGCTTTTGGGTTTTCTATGTAGAGTATCATGTCATCGGCGAAGAGGGAGAGTTTGACTTCTTCTTTGCCAATTTGAATGCCTTTAATGTCTTTTTGTTGTCTGATTGCTGAGGCGAGGACTTCCAGAACTATGTTGAACAGCAGTGGTGAGAGTGGACATCCCTGTCTTGTTCCTGATCTTAGGGGAAAGGCTCCCAGTGCTTCCCCATTGAGAATGATATTTGCTGTGGGCTTTTCGTAAATGGCTTTTAAGATGTCGAGGAAAGTTCCCTCTATCCCAACACTCTGAAGTGTTTTGATCAGGAATGGCTGCTGTATTTTGTCAAATGCTTTCTCTGCATCCAATGAGAGGATCATATGGTTCTTGGTTTTTCTCTTGCTGATATGATGAATCACATTGATTGTTTTACGAGTGTTGAACCAGCCTTGTGTCCCAGGGATAAATCCTACTTGGTCATGGTGAATAATTTTCTTAATGTGTTGTTGGATCCTATTGGCTAGTATCTTGTTGAGAATTTTTGCATCCATGTTCATCAGGGATATTGGTCTGTAATTCTCCTTTTTGGTGGGGTCTTTGTCTGGTTTCGGAATTAAGGTGATGCTGGCCTCATAGAACGAATTTGGAAGTACTCCATCTCTTTCTATCTTTCCAAACAGCTTTAGTAGAATAGGTATGATTTCTTCTTTAAACGTTTGATAGAATTCCCCTGGGAAGCCATCTGGCCCTGGAGTCTTGTGTCTCGGGAGGTTTTTGATGACTGCTTCAATTTCCTCCCTGGTTATTGGCCTGTTCAGGTTTTCTATTTCTTCCTGCTCCAGTTTTGGTAGTTTCTGGCTTTCCAGGAATGCATCCATTTCTTCTAGATTTCCTAATTTATTGGCATACAGCTGTTCATAATATGTTTTTAGAATCGTTTGTATTTCCTTGGTGTTGGTAGTGATCTCTCCTTTCTCATTCATGATTTTATTAATTTGAGTCTTCTCTCTCTTCTTTTTAATAAGGTTGGCTAATGGTTTATCTATCTTATTAATTCTTTCAAAGAACCAACTCCTGGTTCTGTTGATCTGTTCCACAGTTCTTTTGGTCTCGATATCATTTAGTTCTGCTCGAATTTTAATTAACTGTCTTCTTCTGCTGGGGGTGGGGTCCATTTGTTGCTTTTTCTCTAGTTCCTTTATGTGTAAGGTGAGCTTTTGAATTTGAGTTCTTTCCAGTTTTTGAATGGATGCTTGTATTGCGATGTATTTCCCCCTCAGGACTGCTTTTGCTGCGTCCCAAAGATTTTGAACAGTTGTATCTTCATTCTCATTAGTTTCCATGAATCTTCTCAATTCTTCCTTAATTTCCTGGTTGACCTTTTCATCTTTTAGCAGGATGGTCCTTAACCTCCATGTGTTTGTAGTCCTTCCAAACTTCTTGTTGTGATTAAGTTCTAATTTCAAGGCATTATGGTCTGAGAATATACAGGGGACTATCCCGATCTTTTGGTATCGGTTCAGACCCGATTTGTGACCCAGTATGTGGTCTATTCTGGAGAAAGTTCCATGTGCACTTGAGAAGAATGTGTATTCAGTTGAGTTTGGATGTAAAGTTCTGTAGATATCTGTGAAATCCATCTGGTCCAGTGTATCATTTAAAGCTCTCGTTTCGAAGGACAAACAGTGTATGTTCTCATCATTTGGGGAATATGAATAATAGTGAAAGGGAATATAAAGGAAGGGAAAAGAAATGTTCGGAAATATCAGGAAGGGAGACAGAACATAAAGACTCCTAACTCGGGGAAATGAACTAGGGGTGGTGGAAGGGGAGGAGGGCGGGTGTCAGAGTGGAATGGGTGACGGGCACTGAGGTGGACACTTGACGGGATGAGCACTGGGTGTTTTTCTGTATGTTGGTAAATTGAATACCAATAAAAGTTAATTTAAAAAATAAATAAATAAAGCTCTCGTTTCTTTGGAGATGTTGTGTTAGAAGACCTATTGAGGATAGAAGGAGCTACATTGAAGTCACCAAGTATAAGTGTATTATTATCAAAGTATTTCTTCAGTTTGGTTATTAATTGGTTTAAATATTTGGCAGCTCCCACATTCGGGGCATATATATTGAGGATTGTTAAGTCCTCTTGTTGGATAGATCCTTTGAGTATGAGATAGTGTCCCTCTTCATCTCTCACTATAGTCTTCGGGGTAAATTTTAATTTATCTGATATGAGGATGGCTACCCCTGCTTTCTTTTGAGGACCATTTGAATGGTAAATGGTTCTCCAACCTTTTATTTTCAGGTTGTAGGTGTCCTTCTGTCTAAAATGAGTCTCTTGTAGACAGCAAATATATGGGTCCTGCTTTTTTATCCAGTCTGACACCCTGCGCCTTTTGATGGGGTCATTAAGCCTGTTCACGTTCAGGGTTACTATTGACAGATATGAGTTTAGTGTCATCATAATATCTATTCAGTCCTTGTTTTTGTGGATTGTTCCACTGAACTTCTTCTTAAAGGGGAATTTTAAGAGTCCCCCTTAAAATTTCTTGCAGAGCTGGTTTGGAGGTCACATATTCTTTCAGTTCCTGCCTGTCTTGGAAGCTCTTTATCTCTCCTTCCAGTTTGAATGAGAGCCTTGCTGGATAATGTATTCTTGGTTGCATGTTCTTCTCATTTAGGACCCTGAATATATCCTGCCAGCCCTTTCTGGCCTGCCAGGTCTCTGTGGAGAGGTCTGCTGTTACCCTAATACTCCTCCTCATAAAAGTCAGGGACTTTTTTTCTCTTGCTGCTTTAAGGATCTTCTCCTTTGGAATTTGCAAGCTTCACTATTAAATGTCGAGGTGTTGAACGGTTTTTATTGATTTTAGGGGGGCATCTCTCTATTTCCTGGATCTGAATGCCTGTTTCCCTTCCCAGATATGGAAAGTTTTCAGCTAGGATTTGTTCAAATACTTATTCTGGCCCTCTGTCCCTTTCGGCGTCCTCAGGAACCCCAATTAAACGTAGGTTTTTCTTCCTCAGGCTGTCGTTTATTTCCCTTAATCTATCTTCATGGTCTTTTAATTGTTTGTCTCTTTTTTCCTCAGTTTCCCTCTTTGCCATCAACTTGTCTTCTATGTCACTCACTCGTTCTTCCACCTCGTTAAGCCTCGTCATTAGGACTTCTAGTTTGATTGCATCTAATTTAATTGATTTTTAATTTCTGCCTGATTGGATCTAAATTCTGCAGTCATGAAGTCTCTTGAGTCCTTTATGCTTTTTTCTAGAGCCACCAGTAGCTGTATAATAGTGCTTCTGAATTGGCTTTCTGACATTGAATTGTAATCCAGATTTTGTAACTCTGTGGGAGAGAGGACTGTTTCTGATTCTTTGTTTTGAGGTGAGGTTTTCCTTCTAGTCATTTTGCTCAGTGCAGAGTGGCCAAAAACAAGTTGTATTGGGAAAAGGAGAAAAAGAGAGAGAGAGAAGGAAAGAAAAGAGAAAAAGATAAAAGAGAAAGAAGAAAAAAAGGGAAAAAAGAGAAGAAAAAGAGAAAGAAAAAGAAAGAAAGGTGAAAAAAAAGGGTGGGGGAAGCAATCAGAAATCAAAAAGAAAGAAAAAAATACAAAACAAAACAAAACAAAACAAACAAAAAACACGGGGGAGTATCTTCCGATTCTGTATACTTTAAGTCCCTTGACTTCCCCTGGAACTGGTCCGTCTAGCTGGTCTTTGGGGGAGGGGCCTGTTGTGATGATTTTCAGTTGTTAGCACTTGGGGGAGCTGCTCTGCCCCCTGCCTGGTGCAGGGCTCAGTGGGAGTTGTTCACCCCGTGAGGCCCCAGGAGGAGCAACCGCAGTGGCAGGGCCAGCTCTGCAGCCCTGGAGTCAGCTCCCGCAGTAACTCCGGGGCTCTCCGTCTGCAGGGCCTGGAGGCTCCCGGAGGGGCCGCTGATCTGCTCAGTTCCAGGCAGGAGCGTCCTTACTGTCCTGGGCCCTCCCGGCCTCTGCCTGTCCCTGGGGGAGGCGGATCCCGGGCTGTGTCCCGGCGCCCTGTGCTCTGGGGCCTGCGCTGTTGGATTCGCGCTCCCGCCCCACAGCCCCCTCCGCGGAGCCGCCGCCCGAGCCCTTCCGAGCTGCTCTGGGTCCCGCCGTGCGCGCTGCAGCCCTTAGGGAACTCGGTGCGCTCTCCCGGGCGCAGGTGTTAGTGTCCCCGGGAGCCCAAGGGCATCCCCGCCCTCCTGGGTCCTGCTCTAACTCCCTGAGCCCCTTTCCGCCTGGGAAGGTTGGTGCAGCTCCTGCTTCTACGGGACGGGGCTCTCCTGTCCTGGGGACACTGGCCCCGGCCTCAGCCCTGCTCCTCGCGGGTCTGGGGAGGAGTATTTTAATAGCCTTTCAGAAAATTGTAAATATTCTTGGATACCACACCACGACTTGATAAATGGTACTTTCTTTAAGATGAGTTGCTATGTGAAATCGAAACCACATCAGTGTACATTTCCTATTATCTTACAGTAAAATCCAGTGGTTTATCTTTGACGTTGAATTGATGTTTTACCCTTGCGTGATACCACATTGGGCATTTGGAGAATGCCGGTTCATTGTGCTACAAAGATATTCTAAGTGCTGACCGCATTTCATTATACAGCATCCCCAAATCACATTTCTATAAATATCACAGCAGATCTCATTAGAAAATTCCTTTAGGCATTGGGAAACTGTCAACCTCACCGTGGCAGGTATCAAGTTTTCTAAAACTCTAATTTTATCTTGAAAGCTTGAGTTTTATCAGTTCATTTTCCTTGAAGTGATAGGCTTACTTTGTTCATTTTCAAGAAAAGGTTTGCCATGTACCCAAACCTGAGGAACCAGTCTCTTAGTCTTTCTTTCTGGTGAACATGTTTCATGAGTCAAAAAGCTAGTTTGGCTTGCAACTCAGACAACCGAGCAAGTGCTCTTTCTGGAGACCATCACCATTCTTGGGTATGCACTATGGATGCTTTGTATCTGTTCCACCATCTCATTCAGGGAATGTTAGATAGACTCAACGGTTAAGATTGAATACAATTAAGATTTAATACAAGCCTTTTTCAGGCTTCACCAATGACATTTTTAAGTGAAATGGGTCTATTTTATTCTCTTTTTCTCTTTTGCCCTCAGTGTGTAGTGGTAAATGGTACTAGCACCAGTTGGTGCTCCACCTTGATTTACCAACCCTTTACCCATCACTTGCTCTGTCATCCATGCAGATATCAACACAGTCAAAAGGGCAAATCACATTTCATTTCAGTAGTTTAATGAAAGTAGTTTTGACCATGTGGAATCCCTGAAAGAGCCTGCAGGACCATGCTTTGAGAACCACTGCCCTCGACAAGTGTGGTGCCAGCCTTGTCAGCTGTCTGTTCACTGTCAGCTTTGCCCCTTTGTATTTATGCACTTCATGGCCTGGTGTTGTGGCCTGAGATTTTTTTAAAGGGTTGATCATTCCCCCTTCACCTGTAATTTTATCTCCTCTAACATCATAGTGAGTGTGCAAGGTATGATGAACGTCTTCACTTTAAGAAAAAACAGATCGAACCCCCCCCCCCTCTCTCTACACACACACACACACACACACACACACACATACAGGCTAGCTTGGCTTGTTGCAGATGAACAAATGAACAAATAAAACAGTCCATTATGGTTTCACAAATTAGAATATCACAGACTCTCTTCCTATTTAATGCCCCTGTGTTAAAATGTTAATAAAAGACAGTGAATGAATCAAATAACCGCGTTGTATTTTAAGAGCATGGAGCGTTCAGCTGTGGCACATCAGCCACCCAGGCAGGCTGTTGGAAAGACGGGCTCTGAGTTCTTTTTTATTTTATTTTATTTACGATAGTCACAGAGAGAGGCAGAGACATAGGCAGAGGGAGAAGCAGGCTCCATGCACTGGGCGCCTGATGTGGGATTCGATCCCGGGTCTCCAGGATCGCGCCCTGGGCCAAAGGCAGGTGCTAAGCCGCTGCGCCACGGAGGGATCCCCTGGGCTCTGAGTTCTAATGAAAACACGGTCTGCCTGGTGGGGCCTTCTTTCCTACTTCTTTTCACTGAGTGGGGACAATAGTTGTTCTTTCTAACTGCAGATGAAGCTGATTAGCCATCTTCATAGGAGAGTTGGAGGTTTTCATTATCTCTGGCAGCCTGAGAAGAGGCGATAAGCAACACAGCCATCAATACTTCAACAACACGTGTCGGCACTGATTAGCATGGCTGGTTAGAGCAAGTACTAATGAGGCGGAGGTCACAGACACAGCCTGGCAGCCCAGGTAGCCCGGCCACCCTCCAAACTGCAGCCCCCGCCCAGGCAGCTGCCTTGCAGATGCTCATGTCCTTCTGGAAGGGGGTCAGGGAGCCACCAGCCAGCAGTCAGCATGGACTCCTTTTGTTTAAAAACCAAACAAAATAAAAAATAGGTTATCTAATGTACCATCCCCTGTGATCCCTCTATAAGAATACCAGACCCAATTATTCAAATTTAAT
Organism: Vulpes lagopus; assembly: GCF_018345385.1. NCBI lineage: Eukaryota > Metazoa > Chordata > Mammalia > Carnivora > Canidae > Vulpes > Vulpes lagopus. The sequence goes on along the minus strand of NC_054839.1, from coordinate 27,240 downwards.
TTGTCAGCCATTTTGTGGTTAATTTTCAAAAAACCTAATGATTTATTAGCATTTTTATAACAAGCAACATTTAATATATATTAATGAGAGTTCAAATGGATCAACTATTTAATTTCTTAATGAAATGAATCAGAAAAGTATTACTTGGAAGAAACTCCATACTGTGAGCATGTTCTCAGCATGTTTTGTGACCTTGATTCCTTGGAGGAGTCCGAAATGGAGGGGAGCAGGGAGCGGATTCAGGGGCTCCACCCCACCTCCCCTGGGGGAAAACACTGGCTTCTGAGAGGGAAGCAGGGGCTGGGGAAGGGCATGGTGCAGATCCCACAGTCCGATGCCCAGGTCTCCATGTCGGATCACCTCCCTGTACCACATCCCCAGGATGCTGACTGTGGCAGGCTGGCCCCATGTCACACCCAGGGCAGGTGGAAGGTCCAGTCTGCCTTCCAGCAAAGTGCCATGCAGAAGTACACATGTGCATGAATCCAGCCCTGTGCTGCCTGGCATAAACATTGGTCTCCCCTGGCATATTTTGATGGAGCCACTACTAATATATTTTTAAGCTTTTATTTATTTATTCATGAGAGATACAGAGAGAGAGGCAGAGGAAGAAGCAGGCTCCCTGTTGGGAGCCCAATGAGGGACTCGATCCCAGGACCCCGGCATTACACCCTGAGCCAAGGCAGATGCTCAACCACCCAGGTGTCCGGGCTCTTTATCAAACCCAGGGACACCCTGAGAGCAGCCCAGGGCGTTCTCATTGGGTGTTAGAGGAGTGGCTACAGGAAGGACTGGCTGTGAGGCAGGCCTCCCCCAGCACGGGACACTCAAGTTAGGCTGGTCCCCTGCGGTGTAGGTAGGGGGGTGCAGGGTGCCCAGGCCAAGCAGGTGGAAGCCTGGGATCCCCAGGTTTGCAGCCTGGATGTGGGTCTCGAGGCCAGAGCAGATGAGAAGCGTGGGAGCCCAGTTTAATTGAGGAAAGGATTAGTTGTTTCAGCCCCAGTGGCGGTGCCAGCAAACTGGGTACTTTGGGCCCTCAAGGTGCTGCAGCCGGTTAGGGAGTCAGCTGGAACCTCGGGTGCAGGCAGCCACGTTCCCTGCCATCTGATGTACTGCCAACTTGCTTTAGAGCCATCACTCCACTCAACTGGGGTGATGTTTCCATTTAGAGCCCTGCTCAGTCAGGACTCTGAAGAGGCTCATTGTCTGGGAATGGGCGTCCTGCCTGTCCTCTCTTGGACACCAGGGTGACACCGCTCACCGGCCAAGTGAGTTGTTAGTGTCCCTGGACTAGGGTTGGTAGGGTTCCACTGTCTCAGGAATAGCAGCAGGGTTTGCACGAAAGACCCTGGGCTCTTGAAATGCAAGCCCGGCGCCTTCACATCAGGAGCCCAGGTGCTGTTTGTGAGTCAGCATAGTGCACCTGACCCTGGAGAATGTTAGAGCCCCCGGAGAATGTTAGAGACCACAGAGAATGTTAGAGACCCCGGAGAATGTTAGAGACCCTGGAAAATGTTAGAGACCACAGAAAATGTTAGAGACCCCAGAGAATGTTAGAGTTTACAGTCAGCTGGTCTTGTGCTTTTTCTCTGTGGATGAGGGGTGTACAGTTAAAGGGCATACCCAGGCTTCCACAGCCTGAAAGGTAGAACTGGGACCAGGACACAGGCTTCCCACCTCGGAGGCCTCTTCCCCGACGGGGATACAGGGCTAAGTACCGTGGGGTGAAGCTGGGTCTGCAGCTCGAGCGGGCATGAGGGCACCACACTGTGGCTTTCCACCATGGGTGAGACCCAGCCTCCTCTCTACCCTCCTGTTCTGGATACTCCAACCTTGCTGTTTCATTTCTTTTCCTTTTCTGTTTTTTAAAAGATTTTATTTAATTGTGAGTGAGAGAGTAAGTGAGAGCGCACAGTGGTGGAGAAGGAGAGGCAGAGGGAGAGGGAGAAGCAGAACCTTGCTGTGGGGCTCCATCCCAGGAACCCGGGGTCATGACCTAAGCCAAAGGCACCGACTGAGCCACCAGATCTCCCAGCTGCTTTGTTTCTTGAGCACTTTTTCTCAGGTAGGTCAAGGCTACTGCACTTGCTATTTCTCCTTCCTGGGCGGGAGCTCCCTCCCCTGTCCTCCCCCATCTCCACACTTCTCTAGATCCTCCTCCTCCGAGAGGCCTACCTTGACTCCCTGCCCTCCCAGCAGGCCCTAGGCCACGGTTTCTATTAGGACACCCGGTTGCCTTCCATTGTCACTATTCTGTTTATTTTTTTGTTTTGTTTTCTCCTTGTCTCCCCCCAAGATGGGAGCCAAGTCTCTCTTATGCTCTGTTGACTCCCTAGTGCCGAGAACAGGGCCTGGGTGGGGAGTAGTTCTGAATAGGTATTAAATGACTAATGGAGTGAAGGGATGAACTTGCTCTCTGGAAGTCTTGGTCAGACCTGCTCTCTGTAATTCAGGCAGACTCTCTTTTCCACCTGTAAGGGCTGAGGGGAGAAGCCACAGTGGGAGGGGTGGTGTAAATGGATTCTGCTTGTCACACACAGTGTGTTTCCCAGAGAGGCATTTGTGATTCCACCCTCGGTGGCTGCTTGGCATCCACTTGGCGTCGTGCAGCTCCTGGGAGCACCGTCCTGTGGTTTCTCTATGAAGGATGCCCCTACCGTGTTCCTCAGAGGCTTTCTTATCTTAGAACAGGGCTGATTGTGGTCAGGCCCGTTACAGCAAAGCCAGACTGAAGTTCTGGACACTGGCCTGTGATCCTGTCCTGAAGTGGGACAGCTGAGGGTGGTAGGTGGTGGTGGGGGGACAAGTCAGCTACAGCTGTGGAGACAGGGCCAGCCCTAGAGTCAGAATCCAGTAGTAAGTGAGGGCTCCCAGTCATTGGATTTCAGTAATGATGGATGGGAGGGAGAGCCATGGTAACATGATCACCAGGACTGGGAGTGGGCAGGGTAAACCCCCAACTTGTTGGGGCACAGAGCTGGGTCTGGTCCCAAGATAGTGGGGTAGAGACACCTGCCAGGGTGTCATGGAGCTGCCGCTCAGGGGAAAGAAACCAGCAGGGCTTGGACTCGGGATGCAGGAAGTCCCAGGAAGGCACGGGGAGAGCTGATCAGGACTGAGAACTGTACAGAGAAAACACAACAAAACAAAAATCAGATCATCTAGTAACTTAAATACAATCATTTCCCACTTAATGAACATTTATTTCCTTGCATTGTTTTGGAACAGTGTGTCAGAAGAAGACATACCCCCTCTTTTTTTGCAATTAAAAATCTTTTTGCACAATGACACAGAAGAAAGGCTTTGTAAGTCAGCTCTCTGCTCCAGTCTCCTGGTGCGTGGCCTCTCAGGCAGAACTAGAGTTCACTTCATCCTGTCATTCTTCCTTTGGATTTGAGCAAGGACACACGAGGCCAAACAATATCATTTAATTATTTAAAAAGTTCTCATTATTCTTTTCATTTATTTAAATGTTCACATACTTTCACATCTTCTTCACTTATATCATTTCACAGCTTATATGTAATTAATTAATTACATTAATTATCCCATAGGCCATCATGTAATTACTCCATAGCACCTACTCAAAGCTCTGCATCTAGTATTTGTGGAAAATCTATATAGCAAAGGAGAATGAATGTTGCAGAAAGTCTAAGAGATTTGAACTTTAGCTCATCTTATGCTACATTAAACATTTAAGTTATTGGGCAATCCACTCAAATTCTTGGGGTCACATGAAGATAAAATGGAAAGGACCGAAATAAAAATTCTCTATTTGCTAAAAGGTCTGAGTCAGAACAAAAAAGGTTTTCAGTGCTCTCTTCCAGATGTGAAGATCTAGGAATCTAGGAGGTATAAATTCTTATTATTTTGTGATTTGATATATGAATCACTTCTTTAGAACTTCTAAGTGACAGAAATATGAAACTTCAATTCTGTGAGAAAGTAATGGAAGTGCTCAAGATATATACAGACATCCTGAAAAATCAAAGATTTAAAAAAAATCAAAGATTTTTAAGGGCGCCTGGCTAGCTCAGTCAGTAGAACATATGACTCTTCATCTTGGGGTTCAAGCCCCATGTTGTGTGTAGAGATAACTTTAAAAATAAAATCCTGAGAGGGTGGGGCAAGATGGAAGAGGCGGGCAAGATGGTGGGAGGGTAGAGGTTGGGTAAGTCCCCCCAACTTACCTGGATAATTTTCAACCATCCTGAATACCTATGAATTCGACCTGAGATTTAAAGAGAGAACAGCCAGATGCTGCAGAGAGAAGGGATGGTCAATGGTGGGGCTTTATAGAAGCATTCCTGGTTTATATAAATTTGGGACTGAGCATCTTCTAGCATACAGAACATAATACACTCAGAACCAAGACAATCACCCTCTAGCATTCCTCAGGTAGACTACATTCTCCCTCCATACAGCATCTTCACCACCACCATCTCACAGTCCGTCCTCCCCTTCCCTTTTTTTCTTTTTCTTTTTCTTTTTCCTCTTTACTCAGTTTTTTTCTCTTCCTTTTTTTTCCTTCTTTGGGCTTTTTGGTCTTTTATTTTTTACTGTTTTGTTTTATTTTTTTTCACTTTAGTGGTTCTTTTGTTTTATTTTGTTTTAATATTTATTTTCATTTTATGGCCTCCGACCTCATCAGAGTCATCTAGAGTGAACTTTACTTTGGTTGTGATTGAAATTTGTGACTTAGCCTGCTCATAGAGCCACTCTGCACTGAGCAAAATGAGTACAAGGAAGTACTCACCAAAAAAGAATCAGAAACTACTCTCTCCCACAGAGCTACAAAATATAGCTTACAATTCGATGTCAGAAAGCTTTAGAAGCTACTGAAATTATAAAGCTACTGGTGGCTCTGGAAAAAAGCATAAAGGACTCTAGAGACTTTGTCACTGCCGATTTAGATCTAATCAGGCCAAAATTAAAAATAAATGAGACGCAATCCAAACCGGAGGTCCTAACGATGAGGGTTAATGAGGTGGAAGAAAGAGAGAGCAACACAGAAGACAAGTTCATGGCAAAGAAGGAAGCTGAGGAAAAAATGAGAAAAACAATTAAGAAATCATCTGGAAAGGTTAAAGGAAATAAATGACAGCCTCAGAAGGAAGAATCTACATATAATTGGGGTTCCAGAAAATGCCGAGATAACAGAGGGTCAGAAAGCATATTAGAACAAATCATAGCTGAGAACTTCCCTAATTTGGGGAGGGAAAGAGGCATTCAGATCCAGGAGATAGAGAGGTCTCCTCCCCAAATGAATAAAAAGCATTCAACACTTCGACATTTAATAGCAAACTTGCAAATTCCAAAGATAAAGAGAAAATCCTTAAAGCAATAAGAGACAAGAGATTCTTAAGAGGAGAAATATCAGATTAACAGCAGACCTCTCCACAGAGACCTGGCAGGCCAGAAAGAGCTGGCAGGAGATATTCAGGGTCCTAAGTGAGAAGAACAGGCGGCCAAGGATACTGTATCCAGCAAGGCTCTCATTCAGAATAGGAGAGAGGGGCACCCTGGGTGGCTCAGCGGTTTAGCGCCACCTTCAGTCCAGGGCCTGGTCCTGGATACCCAGACCGAGTCGCGCCTTGGGCTCCCTGCATGGAGTCCGCTTGTCCCTCTGCCTGTGTCTCTCATGAAGAAATAAATATATAATCTTTTTTAAAAAAAAAAAAAACAAAAAGAATAGAAGGAGTGATAAAGAGCTTCCAAGATAGGCAGAAACTGAAAGAATCTGTGACCACCAAACCAGTTCTGCAAACAATATTAAGGGGGACCCTGTAAAAGAAAGAGGGAGCGCAAAGAAATAATCCACAAAAACAGCGACTGAATAGGTATTACGATGACACTAAATTCTTATCTTTCAATAGTTACTCTGAATGTGAATGGGCTAAATGATCCCATCAAAGGCAGAGGGTTTCGGACTGGATAAAAAAGCAAGACCCATCTACATGCTGTCTGCAAGAGACTCAGTTTAGACCTAAGGACACCTCCAGCCTGAAAATGAAAGGATGGAGAACCATTTACCATTCAAATGGTCTTCAAAAGAAAGCTGGGGTAGCAATCCTCATATCAGATAAAGTTTATCCCAAAGACAGTAGTAAGAGATGAAGAGGGACAGTATATCATACTTAAAGGGTCTATCCAACAAGAAGACCTAACGATCATGAATATTTATGCCCCTAATGTGGGAGCTGCCAAGTATATCAATCAATTAATAACCAAAGACCTAGTTAGATAATAATACACTAATACTGGGAGACTTCCACACGGCACTTTCTGCAAATGATAGATCTTCTAAGCACATCACCAAAGAAAGAAAGGCCTTAAATGATACACTGGACCAGATGGATTTCACAGATATATGGAGAACATTGCATCTGAATGCAACTGAATACACATTCTTCTCAAGTGCACATGGAACTTTCTCCAGAATAGACCACATATTGGGTCACAAACCAGGTCTGAAATGATACCAAAAGACTGGGATTGTCTGCTGCATATTTTCAGACCATAATGCTTTGACTAGAACTCAATCACAAGAAGAAATTTGGAAGAAACTCAAACACGTGGAGGATAAAGAGCATCCTACGAAAAGATGAATGAGACAACCAGGAAATTAGAGAAGAATTAAGAAGATTCATGGAAACTAATGAAAATGAAGATACAATGGTTCAAAATCTTTGGGATACAGTAAAAGCAGTCCGAAGGGAAATACATCACAATACAAGCCTCCCTCAAAAAATTGTAAAAAACAAATATGCAAGCTAACCTTGCACCTAAAGGGACTGGAGAAAGAACAGCAAGTAAAACCTACATCAAGCAGAAAAAAGAGATAATAAAGATTCAAGTAGAACTCAATGAAATAGTGACCAGAAGAACTGCAGAACACATCAACAAAACCAGGAGTGGGTTCTTGGAAAGAATTAATAAGATAGATAAACCCCTAGCCAGCCTTATTAAAAAGAAAAGAGAAAAGACTCAAATTAATAAAATAATCAAAGAAAGAATAGAGATCACAACCAATACCAAGGAAATACAAACAATTTTAAAAACATATTATGAGCAGCTATACATCAACAACAAATTAGGCAATCTAGAAGAAGTGGATGCATTCCTGGAAAACCACAAACTACCAAAACTGGAACAGGAAGAAGTAAAACTTGAACAGGCCAATTACCAGGGAGGAAATTGAAGCAGTGATCAAAAACCTCCTAACACATAAAAGTCCAGGGCCAAATGTCTTCCCAGGGGAATTCTATCAAACATTTAAAGAAGAAATAATACCTACTCTACTAAAGCTGTTCCAAAGGATGGAAAGGGATGGAATACTTCCAAACTCCTTTTATGAGGCCAGCATAACCTTAATTCTAAAACCAAAGACCCCACCAAAAAGGAGAATGATAGACCAATATCCCTGTTGAAGAGAGATGCGAAAATTCTCAACAAGACACTAGCCAAGAGGATGCAGCCCTACATTAAGATTATTCACCATGACCCAGTGGGATTTATCCCCAGGATGCAAGGCTGGTTCACCACTCGTAAAACAATCAACATGATAGATCATACCAACAACAGAAAAAACAAGAACCATATGATCCTCTCAAGAGATGCAGAGAAAGCATTTGACAAAATACAGCATCCATTCCTGATCAAAACTCTTCAGAGTGTAGGGATAGAGGGAACATTCCTCAGCATCTTAAAAGCCATCTACGAAAAGCTCACAGCAAATATCATTCTCAATGGGGAAGCACTGGGGGCCTTTCCCCTAAGATCAGAAACAAGACAGGGATGTCCACTGTCACCACTGCTATTAACATAGTACTAGAAGTCCTAGTCTCAGCAATCAGGCAACAAAAAGGAAAAAAAAGTCATTCAAATTGGCAGAGAAGAAGTCAAACTCTCCCTCTTCACAGATGACATGATACTCTACATAGAAAACCCAAAAGCCTCCACCCCAAGGTTGCTAGAACTCATACAGCAATTTGGCAGCGTGGCAGGATACAAAATCAATGCCCAGAAATCAGTGGCATTTCTGTACACTAACAATGAGACTGAAGAAAGAGAAATTAAGGAGTCAATCCCATTTACAATTGCACCCAAAGCATAAGATACCCAGGAATAAACCTAACCAAAGAGGTAAAGGATCTATACCCTAAAAACTATAGAACACTTCTGAAAGAAATTGAGGAAGACACAAAGAGATGGAAAAATATTCCATGCTCATGGATTGGCAGAATTAATACTGTGAAAATGTCCATGCTACCCACAGCAATTTACATATTTAAATGCAATCCCTATCAAAATACCATGGACTTTCTTCAGAGAGTTGGAACAAATCATCTTAAGATTTGTGTGGAATCAGAAAAGACCCCGAATAGCCAGGGAAATATTAAGAAAACCATAGCTGGGGGCATCACAATGCTAGATTTCAGGTTGTACTACAAAGCTGTGGTCATCAAGACAGTGTGGTACTGGCACAAAAACAGACGCATAGATCAATGGAACAGAATAGAGAATCCAGAAATGGCCCTGAACTCTATCGTCAACTAATATTTGACAAAGCAGGAAAGACTATCCACTGGAAGAAAGACAGTCTCTTCAATAAATAGTGCTGGGAAAATTGGACATCCACATGCAGAAGAATGAACCTAGACCATTCTCTGACACCAAAGATGAACTCAAAATGGATGAAAGATCTAAATGTGAGACAACAGTCCATCAAAATCCTAGAAAAAAAGCAGGCAACACCCTTTTTGAACTTGGTCACGGCAACTTCTTGCAAGATACATCTATGAAGGCAAAGGAAACTAAAGCAAAAATGAATTATTGGGACTTCGTCAAGATAAAAAGCTTCTGCACAGCAAAAGAAACAGTCAACAAAACTTAAAGACAACCTACAGAATGGGAGAAGATATTTGCAAATGACATATCAGATAAAGGGCTAGTATCCAAGACCTAAAGAACTTATTCAACTCAACAGCAAAGAAAGAAACAATCCAATCATAAAATGGGCAAAAGACATGAAGAGAAATCTCACAGAGGAAGACATGGACATGGCCAACAAGCATATGAGAAAATGCTCTTCATCACTTGCCATCAGGGAAATACAAATCAAAACCACAATGAGATACCACCTCACACCAGTGAGAATGGGCAAAATTAACAAGGCAGGAAACACCAAATGTCAGAGAGGATGTGAAGAAAAGGGAACCCTCTTACACTGTTGGTGGGAATGTGAACTGGTGCAGCCACTCTGGAAAACTGTGTGGAGGTTCTTCAAAGACTTAAAAGTAAATCTGTCCTATGACCCAGCAAGTGCACTGCTGGGGATTTACCCTGCAGTGAAATGCTGGGACAGCTGCGCCCCGATGTTTATAGCAGCAATGTCCACAATAGCCAAACTGTGGAAGGAGCCTCGGTGTCCATCGAAAGATGAATGGATAAAGAAGATGTGGTTTATGTTATACAGTGGAATATTACTTAGCCATTAGATGGATGAGTACCCACCATTTGCTTTGACATGGATGGATCTGTAGGGGATTAGGCTGAGTGAAATAAGTCAATCGGAGAAGTACAAACATTATATGATTTCACTGATATGGGGAATGTAAGAAATAGTGAAAGGGAATAAAGGGGAAAGGAGAGAAAATGAGTGGGAAATATCAGAGAGGGAGACAAGGCATGAAAGACTCCTAACTCTGGGAAACAAACAAAGGGTAGTGGAAGGGGAGGTGGGTGGGGGGATGATGTAACTGGGTGATGGGCACTGACGGGGCACTGGGTGGGATGAGCACTGGGTGTTATACTATATGTTGGCAAATGGAACTCCAATAAAAATTTTTTTCAAATACATCTTTAAAAAAAGAATTTAAGTTGAAAAGGGCTTTAGGTATCAACTTTTACAGGCCTAAGCTCAAAAACAGCTAGGTTTGTGCAGAATTCTATGGATCTTAATCAGAAGAGAAGTCTACTGTGTTAGAGAAATATATTAGGATAAATAGTAAATATATAAGATGTATTTGGTTAGAGGATCTGTAAAGGAATGATACATAGTTCCATTTAACTAAGGTAATAGAAACAACATAAATTGATGGCTCTTAAAGACCAAGTTCCTGTCAACCTTTGCCCCCACTGTGCCATCCACGCAGTCTTTACATATTTCTGGACTAGTTCTAATGAAGACATTTCGATAACTTACTCACCAGGAAAAGAAACAGACTAGAATAGTATATATCCGTACAAGGGGGAATATACTCTGTAAAAAGAGGACACTAGATAATCCAAAAGGATGAATCCTCAAACGGATTCATTTTATATAATATGAGAAAGGTCTAAAAGAGGCCAGAGTGTTCAAAATTAGAGCTTTATATATTTATGTGATTTTTTTTTAGCACCACCTATTTCATTAGTATTTTACTCTGCACTATGCACTGAGTATTAAGGGGAATATGAATACACAGCTCTACCTCCCACCAGAGTCTACTGAGAAGGGGAGACAGGATGCAAATCAATGTCAACAAACAAAAGTGACACAATAGAAACACGCAAACAATGTTATAACTATGTCTTGCTGGGGAAGAGGACGAATACAGAGACCCTTCAATAGTATGGCTAAACAACAGAATCATAAATAAACTATAGTAAAATGTGACATCTCTGTCTCATCTTTTCTGTATAATAGTTCACAGAAATTAGGTGAAAAGTGAAAAAATGGATATAACAGAATATGAGAAACATCTTAAAAATGTAGATATCATGAATTTTCAACAACAACAAAAAAAACACAAAACCCTAACCAACCAACCAATCAAGATTGATAACCAGCTTCAAGCTAAGCTTAAAACTATATTTGAATGGAGCTCCACTGTTGTTAATTAAAAAACCAAAATAAAACAAAACCCACACAAACTTTCAAGGTTGGAAGTAGAATAATTTTTTCATAAGGAAACGGCATCTGAACCACAATCCTGAACTGGAATTTCTTGTTGACTGACTATACTGCCTCCATAACCTTGATTGGGATATGGGGGGTAGGGAGACCCTTTAATGCTGGTCCAAGTGTGGACTTTCTCTTGATTCCTCAAATGGCACAGCTGAAACAAAACTTAGACATTTAACGATATAAAAAAGGCCAAAAGATGCAAAAAAGAATAAAGTGAACAAAGAGAATATCATGAATGTTGGGGACACAGATTATAGGCTACTATGTTTTGATCTTCAGTTTATAATTTAATAAATGTGTCCCCCCCCCCTTTTTAAATCATTCTTGGTCACACACTTCCTCCCAAATCTTCAGCCACTACCCTAGAGTCTCTCTCCTAGACAGCCAGAGAACTACGCCAAAAGAGGAAATCACTACACTCACTACCAAATCTCCACAGCTACTTTACTGGGTAGAAACCCAGTAAACCCAGTAAACCAAATCTCCACAGCTACTTTACTGGGTAGAAACCCAGTAAACCCAGTAAACCTTAGTCCCCTGCTAAGGGCCTGCCTCTTCCCAGATTGACTGATGCCAGAGATACTCAACTTTGCAAAGCATTGTCAGCATTCCTCCAGACCTCAAAAATAAACTGATTCTAACAAGGAGTTGGAGTAGGTAGGTGGAAAGTCATTCCTCAAATTACTTCTCTCATAATAGATAAACCTTGTATCAGTGATAATTAAAATCAGCTTTTGCAATACAGTGGGCCTCTAATTATCAAGATAAAATTCAATTCAAAACTTTTTAAAACCACAGACAGTATTTTTGGCAGAAGAAAATATTCACAAAACTCAGAAAGTATGAAGTATGAAAGTATTCCATAATTTGAAATCACAATTTAACATTATGTTCTGAACTAGTTGTCTACAAAACTATCCATGTACATATCAAAGAGCTAGAATACTAAATTAGTTTCACATATTACCACATTGAGAAAAACTTTTAATTTTAGGAAATAACTACTTTAAAAGTGAAACTATACACAGCAGGACCTCACAGGAATTCAGTTATTACAACGGAAGCTGAAGACTATCGTGCTTTTTAAGGAATGGCTCTAGCAATTTCTCCAAATATCTACTTTAAATAAAGTCACTGAATCCACTTGTAAATTATTTCTCTTTGGCTGTCTCATTATTCAATATGCTTTCAAGGAACATGGTGATAAAAGAAGAAAAATACCTCTTTCTAACATAACCATACTGGCAAGAACATCAACACTATCAGTATTCAAAGAATGTCATGGCAGGTTAAACCTTCATAAAAAGAAGGAACACTATCTAATCCAAGATGTCAAAATAGCAGTAGTACTTCCCATATTATGTGTAATATGATTGCTTTTTTCTAAAGAAGAAAAAAATTCCAAAAAAAGATGTTAATATAGTCATGTTTAAATTTTAGGCAAAGGCAAAAAATTCTTCAGAAAAGCACATAAAGAATGATAAACATGTTCAAAAGAAAAAGGCCAAGAGAGGAGCAGGACTCAATGTTCAAAGAGATGTATGACATGTGCCATTGCTATTTTGGGAGGTTTAACAATATATTTCAATATTTGAGGCACAAGAGTAATATCAAGAAATAAGAGCGTGGGACAATA